>NC_142929.1:99915954-99995954 GCF_046866305.1 Octopus bimaculoides
GTAAAAGAACAGGTTCATTATGTCTAGAATGTTTTGATTATAGATTTATTTGTTTAAGCAGGTCTGAGCAATGACTAAACAACAATAGTTTCAGTTTTAATAATAGCCAGTGACCCAGTAGTTAATCAAGGGTAAGATAACCCATTTTACAAAAATATGCACCAAATGAAGTTGGCGTTATAAATTTTTTTTTACATAATCGCAAATGCGTAAATTGGGACAAATTTTTTAAATGAATGATGAAAGTGTTGGACATGTTCATTTTTCCTGTTGGCCTGCTTGTAGGTCAATAATTTGTTTATATTACTGGTATTTAGTATTGAATTAATAAGATGGAATAAAACAAGTTATATTAAATATAGCTATGGAAACTTCACTGGAAATGACCAGAAAAGAAAACTGAATTTTTTTCAAGTATTTCACATTCGTTGTAACCGAGGTAGTTATGCCTGTGTGTAGAAATGCATTTGATTCCTTCGGGCAGTATCATCATTCTCAGTACCAGTTCTTTCAATACTTATCGTCCTCAGTTCAATATGGAGCCTATTGAATCGGCGTCTTAGCACCCAGATTTCGCTTAGCAATTTTGAAATAATGCTGTTTTCTAATAATGACATAACATTGTGGATGCGGTGTTTCAGTGTCTGCGATTTCCTAACTGATAATTTCTAATATACAATTGTCTAAGTTAAATGATAAAAGGGTTGATGAGACTCCGTTGCTGAATTGTATTCAAGAAATTAGTGGGCCTTAATCTAGCCCTAAGTATATCGGTCTGCTAAGCAGAAGTCAATAGTTGATATACATTCACTATCGCTACAGTGTTTGCGGTTAAAATAATTAATTCTCAATTCTCCATGTCCATCTGTGAAGAAGTACCATGAACTATTTACATTTCACTATTGTAGACTGCAAGAATATTGTATTATTAATGAGTGTTTCCATCGTTTGATAGAAGTTCTACTATATATATATATATATATATATAGGGGGAGAATTAATTAAAAAACAAACAAAAGACGAAGACAGGTGGTGTAGACAACAAACAGATATATTAGTTTAACGCTCGGGAAGTGAAAAAGTCTTTAACGTTTCGAGCCTACGCTCTTCCACAGAAAGGAACACAGAAAGAAACAAGGAGAGAAAATAAAGAATGTGTAGTGGCTAGAGATTTATCATGGCGAAGTAGTTGAATAATATTCTTAAGGCCGCAATTTACTCACACGCAGCATCTTTCAGAGCTTGTCACTAATTCAGTTCTTAACCAAATTGAAAACTGTTAAGATTTTTGAAGAAGACTGGTCCCTAGCTACATTTTAGCATAAAGAAATTGAGATTTGGTCCAGTAGAAAAAGTTTCCATCAAAATTTGTCGCAACGTTATAGGAGAGTAAGTAACGCGTCCAATCAAGTTTAGATGTAAATAACTTTTTTTATTTTAAAAGCAAAAATCGTTTATCTTAGCTTCAATGATAGAAGAAAGCATGGGGAATTTCATAGTCTTTGGCCCATGCAATAAAAAAAAAAGTTGTGAGTTAAAATATCATGGAAAAAAAATAAAGCACAAAATTGGATTTAAGTATAATTAACTTTTTTGTTTTAAAAACAAATTATATTCTAATTAAGCTTAAATGATAGAGCTCAATTCGAGGAATTTCATGATATCGATCTCATGCAATTAAGTTTTAAAAGAAAAAAGTTATGAGTGTCTATTTCTCAAAGTTGAGGGTGATAATATAGTTCTATACTCTTTTTATGAATACAGTTCTATAAGCTGACTTTTAATATATGTCACCGGCATCATTGAGGTAAGGAATTGATCGCTAATTGACACATGACACATTATTAATTGGCATAATAGCACAGCCAGGAGAAAGTGCGAGCAAGAGAAATAATATTCTTAAGATTATAAACCTGGAAACGTTCAGGACAAGTTATTATATCTGGTAAAGTACAGAACAAGAAAATTTTTATTCAAAATATTGCACCGGAGGAATGATGAATCTACAAATATTTTAACCCATCCCGTACAATGATAAAACTAAATGTTGTAAATTATTTAGTCTGGCGCTACAAATTGGAAACTTTGCATTTATGTAAGAAACACTTATTGATGTGTGAAAGAAAGATTCCACCATGACTATAATATAAAGAACTTTTTGAGATTCTACAAAATAATTTTAAAACTAAGTAGATTTATTTTAATTATCAAAGGTGTGTGCCAGGCTAAATTTGGCGAGATGCAACAGACCTGAGACAAAAAGTAATTTGGTGCCAAATGAAGAAGAACCTGTTTTTAAGAGGGATAGCAACTAATAATAAATCTATGGTTGATGAAGTTAAAACTGTCCCTAGTTTATAGTGATCGCTGCTGTATGGATGATCGGGAAGAATAATGGTTAAACGAACCTGAATATCGTAAGATAGTATCATTGCTGATCGGCAAAGATACTAACATGAAGTGGAGTGAGCAATAATGGTGGAAGGTGCTGAAACCGATGTAATTTCCAGTTGAAGGGCATGTCCCACTGAGCAGCTTCTACAGCAACATCGTCGAGCATAATTATCAGAAAATATTGACAGTCATTTTGAAAAGACAAGATGACTTTTTGGGAAGACTTCTCGGAAAGATATGCCGACATCTGGGCTCAGAAAAACAGAAAATAATGAAAGGTATACAGCAAAAACAATCTGAAAAGTCTACATTTAAAAAGAGAAGCTTCTTCTTTGGCTTCATTATAAACTATTTTTATAAATAAGGTTGGAAACGAGAAATATTGTACAGAAGGTTAACTAGTTGAAATATGTAACTTTAACATTATAACAAACATTAACAAATACAATACGAGCAATAAACTACAGGTTAGCTAAAAGCTGATATCTCGCCAAATAGACTGCCATCGGCCTTTTCTCGATAACAGTCGTTAGTTATTGCATATTAACGGCTAAATACTGCTGTCAAACTGTTTGATTTTATGTGATACTGTTAAAAGCTGTTGGTACATCAAAGAGACATTAACAGCTGAGCATTGACGTACATAAACGTTTTCAGCTTTTCTAATAAATTTTAAGAAATTGCAAATAGACAATTTGCTTACAATAAACGAATGTGTGAATTCGTTTTCGTGATTTTTATGATGTGCGACGCAGAGCTAGCTACAAATAGATATCAAACTGCGGAAAATGTTCGCCAATGTCAGCAGCTGCAGGACAACATAATTGATAAGTGTTTCATTAGCTTGCAGTAGTGAGTTCAATTTCTCCCATATGTGAATCTTGAAGAGTTTAGTGCACCACCTGAAAGTCTTTGACCAATATAGATATATAACATGAAAACAGAGTCTTCAAGTGGTGTACACATTATTCACTGGTTTATAGCCTTCATAAATTCAGACATTCACACACGTGATATATGTATGTTTGAGTTTATTGAGAACACATTAATGAAATCAATAGATATTTCTACATCTCTAAGTTAAACCTGGGAGAGATATGTGCGAGTGAGTTATATATATATGTGTGTGCGCGTGTGTATGTTTGTGAGTAATAGCAAATGAAAGAAAAACTATTTGATGCCGTAGAATTTATTAAATGTAATCGACTGGCAACAACTGTCAGTATCATCACACGAAAGACTCTTCTTCAGGTCGCTATATTGAAATAAAGTTCAAAGCAAAGTGCAAGAGAAATATTAACAGATGAAAGTTTTTCCTAGTTAGCTAGCACAAACCTCGTTTTGATATTACCTTATCACAAATATTAATTAGCATTAAATTGAGAGTTTTCTATTCTTAAGACAATTAAAATAACTTTCGTGAGTAGAAGTTCAAAAAAGAGGAAACTGGCATCCAAAAGGAAAATATGGGTATAAAATTACAAAAACAAAATTGCCATAAAATTTGACAGACTTGATACAATACGTGATTGTATTATGGATTCGGTATAGGGAATGATTGAGAGAGGAGAAACGTTAAAGCACTGACACAGCGAGAAGTTCTTCTGTACTCATTGTCGGTAGGTTGACTCAGAGTTTGTAATTCAGAAATGACATGAAACAGATTCAAATTGAAACAAGATTGTATGAAATAATTACCGAATTAACGCTTTTGCATAACTGACATGGCTCTGTATGCACCCAATTCAGTCACATATCCCACCCATCAATTTTAGCCAATTCTAATGCATAGATAATTTTAGTCTAGTGTCGTTCGGTATACAGATATTGCTACAGGATCACTTTTCTGTTCATAGTTCATAAATTTACTGCTTACTCTAAGAGCACGACTTCCATCAGCCAGCCAGGTAAAAATATAAACCACAAAATGTATGTCTCTCTTCTCTGTAATTTACAGCCTTTGGGTTTTATTCTTTTACTTGTTTCAGTCATTTGACTGCGGCCATGCTGGAACACCGCCTTTAGTCGAGCAAATCGACCCCAGGACTTATACACATACACACACACATATACGACGGATTTCATTCAGTTTCTGTCTACCAAATCCACTCACAAGGGTTTGGTCGGCCCGAGAGGAAGATACTTACCCAAGGTGCCACCCAGTGGGACTGAACCCGGAACCGTGTAGTTAGTAAGCAAACTACTTACTACACAGCCACTCCTGCACCTTACAAATCTATAAATATATACACTAGACTAAAATTATCAATACTTTAAAATTGGCTGAAATTAATGGATTGGCTGACTGAATTGGGCGCATATGGAGCCATGTAAGCATTGATATCGTGTTCACTTCCCAGTGGTTCGGCCCATCTTTTTTTTTGGTCAATTTTAAATTTTAGTCGCTTGAAATGGAGTATATATTAAATAAATAATATATAATTATAGTTCTTATTTAAAAAAGACCTATGTGTGTCGCACTTCTCCGTAATTTACAACCTTTGGGGTTTGTTTACAAATTTATAAATATATACGCTAGACTAAAATTGGCTGAAATTATTGGGTGGGATATGTGACTGAATTGGGTTCGTACGGAGCCGTGTAAGCATTGATGTCGTGTTCAATTCCCAGTGGTTCAGTCCATCTTTTTTCGGTCAGTTGTTTAGGTTTGGTCGCTTTAAATAGAGCTTATATTAGATAAATAATATATAATTATAGTTATTATTAAAAATGACCTGTGTGTGTCGCGCTACTCTGTAATTTACAGCCTTTGGATTTGTTTACAAATTCATATATATATATACTTTACAGGACCGTCTCCCGCTTATGTATACAGTCGCATAGATCTTATTGAAAATTGAGCTTAGCATTTTGAAAGACAGATGTATATGTAAGATGTATAGATAGATACCTATGCTTTGGCGACTTGTTTGAGTAGTCATGTAAGTAGACAAATGAGTGTAATCGTACGAGGGTATCAGAGAAATGTTTTTGGGTGTATAGCATTACTTTCAAGTGAATCAAAAGTACATATATCAAGATGATTTTGAAACCGGGATAGTTCATTAAATAAGAATTTTGTCCGTTAACCTGGAGTAATGCCTATAATATACTCTGTGATATTAATCTGGAATATCCTCGAGTACAGTTGGATTTAAAGTCGGTAGAGTACTAAGCTCATATACTATTGATTCTTTCTAAGAGCACGCAATATTCACCTTGAATATTATTATAAGCTGTAGCAACAACTTATAATAACTTGGGATAAGTTTCCATTTGACAGATCCACTCCTATATAGGCAAAATAACGCTCCGTAGAAGTGAAGAAAAAAATTAAATGATTAGGAGAGGTGAGGATAAAGGATTTGAACAAGGAACAAGAGAGAGAAAATTGGGGGGGAGGAATACAAGAAATCAGGGAAGAGATGGGCTGGATCGATATGTTGGGGAGCATAAGGGAGTATAAAGTGAGAAGAAGAGATATGTTATAAAGATTCTGGAACATAAATATTGAGATTTCAGGATGTTACAAATGGTGGAGGATATTGGGAGTGAAACCGCTTTGGAGTTTGAATGCATCCGAGACGAATATATTTGAAAGCTTGCAAATTGAATTTCCTTCTATGTAAGTCTTGTAGAGCTCAAAAAATATTGCTGTATTCACATGTGATCATTCAGAAACTTTAATCAAATGAGACTGAACTGCCATTGGAAATAAAAGCCATCTTAAATATACATAATGTTCAAAGACACGAAAAAAAAGCATGCATTGACATTAACAAATCAATGAGTTATTTACAACATACTGCATTCGCAATATTTATCATTTCTACTTACAGTTCCTCATTTTGTCTCAGCACTTATATCTTCAGATATTTCTGAAAAAAGGCTTTGTACCCCAGGCAGACCGAGTACACTACCTTAGACTCATTTCACTACAGGTTTGACCCTTTTGTCCTATTTGTTGTTCCACGTCACTATTACAGGTGTTTCTTATACCAAAAGTGGTACCACTGCTAAAAATGGCACCATCACTACTTTTGCCGTCATCCGCAATTATTTCAAGCGGCTCAAGTTTAGAAACGATTTGGTCCGTATGCACCAAAATTCCTATTTCATTTCAGTGTTGTTTCCAGCTTGTCTCAAAGACTGTCACTCTGGCGTTGAATCATTTATTTAAGCACATTTGCCAATCAATGAAAGTGAGCATAAGCAAAAGTTGCACGGATATGACACTATGTCAAAGCCAGATTTTCTAACCACTCTACATAAGGAATTGTACTATAACTGAGCGATTAGCCGTAATAAAAACGTTTCAAACGTTTCTGTATATAGAAAGAACGTCTTTAATTCCATTCTAATTGTTTGAGCCATTTATGTGCAATTTCTTTTGATTGAGGATGATATGACTGCGTTTATCAGGAACACAGCCAATCAACTGTCGTAAGGACATAGATGATCGTCATGAAAATAATAATACATGTTTTAATGTTGTGCTCTTCCTTTCAGGAACACCAATCACATTTGGCCATCATGAAAAAGAATTAACTAGGACAAACTTCAGTCTGATATTAATAACATAGCTATGATTTATCAATACACGAGTCCAAGGATCTAAGTTCCTGAGTCATAAATGGAGCCTGTTACTCTTTTGAAAAATCGTTTATTTCTACACATTTAGAACATCTATGTACGTATTCCTCGACTTCGTATGAATAGCCAGGCCACTAAGAATCAAGCTTCAGGTAATTCCATGTTGCAATAATGTCACAATAGATATCGTATTCAACACTTGATGATTTGTTTCCATAATGCCTGAACGAAAAACTAAGATAACCATTGCAGGATATCGTTTTCCAGAGATAACCAATGATTAACATATTTATGAACTCTTGCAGCACTGGAGTTATTATCACATATTTCCTTTTATTCTGGAAATGACTTCGCCCGGTATCGGACCAAGCTGTGCTTCCGAAGCTAGTCAATTAAGGAGCAACACACCAGTTCCTATCAAGTATGAATCTATGATCATCAACCTCATCATTGAATCCAATGTCTCTCGGTCATTATCTCAAAGTGAGAGCGCATCGTGTCTCAATATCTTCGAAGATGTAAATCTTAGAAGTTCTATTCACTGACTCTGTGATTGGATCTAAGAAATCTTTCATAAATATAGCACTGGGTGGTTACTCTGCGATAAAAGTTCTGATAAACTCATTTGCACTTGTTGTCAATGTGACACCCAAAAAATATTCTGCAAATACACTTTTATAAATTCTCAAATGCTTTTTGATGAATATTTTGTTCAGGTAAATTTAATATTCCCTTGTGTGATTTCGTCAATAGTTCGACTATTTTGAGAATCTTTTGATAAAGAAGAATGCAGAAGATTGCGCACTAACATGAGATAGTTGCCTCTATAGTATAAAACTATGTTATTGGACATACATCATGTTAGTTTTATCAGCCATACACATCTGTGCAGGCTTAGGACATGTCGGAAAACAGCATTCGTCTTGGACTTTCCCTTCTACTAGACTGACAGCCTTCATCGCAGCTAAGTAACTTAATCTACCCTTACAAAAGCCTATCTAAACCATAGACAAGACCCCTGACAAGTCCTACCATTCCGTTTCAGAACGCACCTGGGAGTAATGGTAATTAAGGAGTGACTCCGTCGTTTAGTTAAAACTACATTAAAACTACTTTGGTAACTACCAATCAAAAATATTTAACAGTCCTAAAATAATTCCAGTTTTCTTTTCAGAGGAAGTAGATACAACCTAATATGTTTTAAGGCTAATCATCGATATGGAAGACCGCCTCCCTTCAAAATGGAATATCCTCAAAATAATAGTTCGTTGAATATACTTTGAGATAATCTCATACCTGCATTTCTCCGTCGATCGAATAAATCTTGGTATTCACGTTCACTTCTTCCTCGGTACTTATACCCAAACATATCCCGTCCTGGCAGTTTCTTTTTTAATACCATTCCCCAGCCCCGCAAGGTCTTCTCTCAAGTGCACTGAAAATGGTTTTGCAGTTTTTATGTCATAAAAGATTTGTGTCCATCTCAACAAACCGACAGGAATGTGTATTGACAACCACGATTCCTTTGTTATCATTATCTATTTGAATTTAATCATGGAAACACCGATGATCGAATTTTGCCAAATTTTCATTCCAGCTAACGAGTGAAAGGTAAATCCAACATATTAGACGATGGAAAAGAGTTCGAACAAATTATGTGATTAACACCTAATTTATAACCACCACAGATGTATAAATCTTTGTTTGGTTTTCATACAACTTTAATGAAGCATGCCCATTTGCTGCTGATGGTACATGCTCTATTATACTTTATTCAATAAGTTTTCTAAATTTAATAACTACGAGTAGAGAAATATAATTTAAAAGCTGAGATTCAATATTTAATATTTTCTTTAAGTTTAATGCTGCCCTTAGAGTATTTTAACAAACTGATATCTTCACCATCAGGTACTATGGTGTTGATTAATGTATTATTAATATTTAATTCGTCATTTCTAACAAGACCACGACTTTTATCACAGTTCGCGATCACTACTGCTATAATTTTATACTGGATGCCTGTTTCTCGAATGCCTTGAAAATAGATTATAATCGATGATCAATCAAGCTAGCGAAGTTGCAGATGGCTTTTACGAAATTTGAATTGACCAATGTGTCTCCAGAAGTTTTTTGGAATTAAGATAACCTGGCAACTGATATTCACTAGCATATCTAAACTGGTGTTATTCAGTTTAACTTGAAGTAAGATGGTTAGTTTCTTCGCCCTGTAGTGTAAATACATTAGTTTCAACATTAGAGCGTTTATCATCCAATTTGTTCAACACGCTCTACACTTTTTCTTTTTCTCTGTAGACCGATAAAAAAATTTGTATGACACAACATGAAAAAGTCGTCGACGAATGATATGATTCGAATTTGTGCTAGTTGATAATGAATTTGTTGAAGAATGTTTAAGATGGTTTGCAGCCATCACCAGAACAAAAAAGAACTGATAGATAATAACGGGCATAACGATCTTAAGAAGACACCAGATATATTTTTATCAATACAGAAGTTCTGTTGAAGGTCTCACTAACGGTTCATTCGAAAGTACTCAAAGAAATGTTTCAGTGAAATACTGCAGATGATAATGGCTAATGTGAGATTTAAAAAGAAGCTGGTCATTGCAGAGCTAACCAGGTTTATGTCTGTGTTAGGATTCGTCTGAACTCATTATGACGGGTCATGCTGTGAGTTTGATACGCTTGGTCAAGGGGATCAAACTGCTGAAGAGGAGTTGAAGCAAATGAAAATCATTGAGAGTATGTACCATATGTCAATAAATGAAGAATTTTGGAACAGCTGCAGTTGCACAGCTTCCTTTTATTCTTTGCTTTGCATATGTTGGACTTCTTTCCAAATCCTGAACATTTCCCTTTAACAAATAGAGGCTCATATCCTCAGGATTTTTATTGAGAATATTTCTTCTTTTTAGTTAGGTGATAAGTGTCTGCAACCCTTGGCTCTACTTCATGATAATAAGTAATCGTTGCATGAAGTTCACTCAGGTATTGAATGACATGATATTCATATGCAGCCGTTCCAATATTCCTTATCTAAATAATAAGAGAACAAAAAAAAAATGATTGCTAGAGAACTCAGGAAGTGGGTTTTCATTTAGATATGTTATATTGAAGACACAGCCTGGATGTGCCACTAGTCAAATGATTGAACAGTTGCGAAGGAGTCCTTGTCTACACGGGACTGCATTGACTTCTAAATTAATCAGCGAAAGAATCGTACTTGTTACCAAGCTATAAGCGTCCGATGGTGACGGTTGGCTCTCTTTATATGTTCTTATCAAACAGGTGCACGCCAGTGTGTATATGTGCATGCTCATGTACGCGTATTTTGTATATAAATATATGTCTACGTGATTGTTAGTAGTTATTTTTTCCGTCTAAATTTGGTATCGCGATGAGTGTTTTTTGCCCTAACTATACGCCTAACCTTCCAAACCATTCATCTTTGTACTTTTGTTTCTACGAACTTTAATCCAGAATATGACCAACATGATGTGTTTATATCTTTCCTAGGGAGAGAGAGAGACAGACAGACAGACAGACAGACAAACAGACAGAATATATATATATATATATGTGTGTGTGTGTGTGTGTGTGTGTGTGTGTGTGTGTGTGTGTGTGTGTGTGTGTGTGTGTGTGTGTGTTCTTTAAAAAAATATAAAGACAAATAGATTCTAGATACACTCTAATGTAAATGGATGATGTGTGTGTATGTGAGTGCAAGTGTGTGTGCACGCGTGTGTGTGCGCGTGTGTGTGTATGCGTATGTATATATGTGTGTATATGTATATATTTGTGCGTATATGTACATAACATGAGTGTGCATGTCAGTTGTATGTATGCTTGTATGTATGTATAACGGGAAATATATTTTAAGTGCACTGTAAATTGGTGATGCGTGTAAGTGTATGAGCGTGTGTGTCTGTGTGTGTGTATAGGTGCGTGTGAGTGTGTATGTGTGTGTGCATTAGCGGTTACCATTATACAGCACCAACAAAATATATCCCTATTTTATTTTACCCTCTGACACTAGACATTTCTACACGACTGAGCAGGCAACATCTTCACCGCCCTCAGATTCCGCTTCATATGACTGCGTCTTTGAAACTAACTGAAGAAGTCAAGCGACCGGTTGCATTTGATGCTGTGTGACTTGACCCAAAGGTCATCTCTCTCTCTCTCTCTCTCTCTCTCTCTCTCTCTCTCTCTCTCTCTCTCTCTCTCTCTCCTCTCTCTCTCTCATTCTCTCTCTCTCTCTCCGTGTGAGTATGTGTGTGTGTGTGTTAACATTAGTATGGGTTACTTAATTCATAGTATTCACTTGCTCATGTTCATATATTCGTATACGTCTGTTTTTAATGTTGAGTCTTTTTTGCCAAATTTGTTTTTCTCTCCCCCGCCGTCTCTCTCTCTCTCTCCCTCCACCTCTGTGTGTGTGTGTCTCTATCTCTCTATCTCTCTCTCTCTTTTTCTCTCTCTCTCTCCCCACTTTTATTATTTTCCCTTGACGTGGTTTTAAAAAATGCTGGGGCAGCTAGACAGCATTTTGTTTTACTCTTGTTTAAATAAATTTTGAATTTTTTCTCTTGACTGTAATTTCATGATTAATCATGCAAGTATGTTTTAGTGCAAGATAACCATAGGAATAACAACTGATACGTAAAAGAAAACACCATTACAATGCAATGAATTCTGGCAGAAAAAAAAAATACATTTAAAAACTCTGCTTCTATTCGTTATAAACCTAACACGATGAGGAAGGTTCGGTGGACGAACTGAAAGTTGTTATTGCCCAGAATGTAGCACAACTTCGCTGCCAAAGTTCACAGGCGAGGAAGACATGGCTGTGTGGTTAGGAGTTCAAGCAGCCACGTAATTTTGGGTTCAGTTCCACTACATCTCATCTTGCGTGAGTGCCTTCTAATATAGTCCCGGGCAGACCAATGCCTTGTGAATCGAAATATTAGGCAGAAACTGTCCAGAATTAAATAACATACATACACACACACACACACACACATACACACACACACACACACACACACACACTTTTATTAAAGCTGCCAAATTATCAGAAACACTATTACTCGATTCACGTTCCCGTTCGTCAGACGGGAACGTGAAACTCGGAGCAACAGATAAAAGCATATTATTTTACCTTTGGTATTCGAGTATTAGTTTTTTCTACCTCGTTTAGCACTTAATTGCTCACCTCTGTGTGTTTGCATGAGTGTATGTGTGCATGTCTGTGTATATATATATATATATATATATATAGATATAGATATAGATATATACTTCTTTCAGTCAGTTGACAGCGGCTATGCTGGAGCACTGCCTTTAGTCGAAGAAATCGACCCCCAGATCTTATTCTTTGTAAGCCTGGTACTTATTCTATCGGTCCCTTTTGCCGAACAGCTAAGTTACGGGGACATAAACACACCAACATCGGTTGTCAACCGATGGTGGGGGGTGTACAAACACAGACACATAAACACACACATATATACTTATATATATACATATATATACGACGGGCTTCTTTCAGTTTCTGTCTACCAAATCCACTCACAAGGCTTTGGTCGACCCGAGGCTATAGTAGAAGACACTTGCCCAAGGTGCCACGCAGTGGGAATGAACCCCACCCAGAACCATGTGGTTGGTAAGCAAGCTTCTTTATTTCATCAAGATTGGCCATAAAGGCCTCATACAGAAAAAGGGAAGCTGCGAGCTGGACATAGACATAATGTTATGTGAATGAAAAAATGATGATTAATGAATAAATGGGGGGAACAAGCAGCGCCCGCCGACTGTCTGATCCCCGAAAACATTGTTCTCTTATATGTGAAGCAGCAAGCCTCTTACACTGTTCGTTATGTTCATTGATACAAAAAGAAGCATTACGCCTCTCACTTTGTTTAAACAAAATGAGGTTTCAACCCCTCTTCAATTCATAACATTGATGCTTTTCAACTTCTTATCCATATTCCTCCCCAGCATCGCTTGTGACCACATCTTCCGCCATCGCCCACGCCTCATTTAAACACAAAGCAGGTGACTTGTCAGCGTCGCCTGGCCACAAGCGATATTCCTCATTAAGCCCCTTCAATCTATGCAACACGGACAACGTTATGACCTCCACAGCTATCTGCAGAAGCCATTCAGGATCACGTGTGCAGGTCAAAGTTGCTCCCTTCTGGTGCTTTTCTAGCTCTTCCCCAACCTCTCCGCCTCTGTAGAAGACCAATAATTCTTCATCCTCCGGGGACGAGGTAGCCACTTCCGCCATCGGTGGCACAATTCCCACCGACGATGGTTCAACGTCCATTGGCAGCTCAACCGTCGGCACACCAATTTTTCTTTTTCTTTTTTCCGGTGGGAGGAGGGAGTCCTCAGGTTTACTCGGGGGCCTTAATCCCCCTTCCACCTCTACATTTATGTGAGGCTTCGGCGGGCTACTATCAATGCCCGCCTTTCTCTTTTTCCCTCTTTCAGGTAAGGCCTCCGCCTCTTCATTTTTTCCACCTGCTGAGTAGGACTGCGTTCTTTATTAATTGACTGCTCCTGGGCCACTCTCTGGTTCCGGCGACAATCCTTCTTTATATGGCCGGGCTCCAGACACACGTGACACTTGGTGGTGGGGGGGGGGCGTCCCTCAAGCATCACAGGATACCTAGATCCTGCCATAGTCAAGTCGTCTGGAAAAACCAGACTGTCAGCGGCTAACTGGGTCCACAAAGTCAACACGGCTTTTGCCCCGACCCAATCAGCCACCGGCAACACTTTTACATTTGACAATTTGGTGTCCTTACTGCCACCAAGTCCCCGTTGGATAATTTCTGCTATCCATTCGGGCTTAGCCCTTGGCGGCAACCCTCGCACCGACGCACGCTTGCATTTTCTCCCACAATATGAGGGGAAAAACAAAATCCTTTCCCCTTCCAGAGGCTGACTGGTGAACTTACACGCCATCTCCGGGGTCTCGAACAGCAACCATACAGCTGCATATTTAGGACCCCTGGCAATATGCCTTGTCGTCGACATATATTCCGCCAGATCATCTATCTCTGGTCTGAAAAAGAGGACAATGGTGTCCAAGAAACTTGAATAGGTCTTCAGAACCACCGTCCTCTCTTCCAAATCTTTCACCCATTCTTTGGGTGGGTTGATTTCCCACTCCAAAGTAATGTTATTATTTTTCCCATGTTCACAGTTAACTGTAGAAGAAAAATTAAAACAAAATAAGGAGAAAAGGAGAAACACAGTTTCTTCTTCTTCTTCTTCTTCTTCTTCTTCTTCTTCTTCTTCTTCTTCTTCTTCTTCTTCTTCTTCTTCTTCTTCTTCTTATTATTGTTATTATTATTATTATTATTATTATTATTATTATTATTATTATTATTATTATTTTTATTTTCATCTCCTTTCAATTCTGTTTTCTTTTCTTGCCGAGTGTCTTCCTGACACCTAGGGCAGAGAAACGCACTGTATACATTTGTAGGCCATTAAAATAAGCACACCAGAATGTTCATTTACAAAGTCATGTGATAGGGAAAAAGGATGTGTGCAGTGCCCAGTAGTGCAATTTTCTGTATGTTATATATATTTGTAAGTCCTGGTGTTTTTGTTATGTATTTGTCTGAATATTTTTTTATTATACCTAAAGCACCTACTATGATAGGAATTGTTTCTGTTTTTAGATTCCACATTCGAGTTACCTCTATTTCCAGGTCTTTGTATTTTGAAAGTTTTTCCATTTCTTTTCTTTTTTTCTTTTATCTTTTTTTTTATTATTATTATCATTATTATCATTATTATTATTAGATGTATGTATATATATATATATATATATATATACTCGTGTTTACATCGTTGAATTCTTGAATTTTTAATATTTTTTAAAAGTTTCCCATTCTTTTTATAGGTTTTGCTGAGGTTTACAGTTTTCGTTATTGAGCAGTTTGTATATATTGTATATATTAATTTTTATCGTGCGTTATTATTATTATTATTATTATTATTATTATTATTATTATTATTATATATATATATATATATATATATATATATATAATAATAATAATAATAATAATAATAATAATAATAATAATAATAACGCACGATAAAAATTAATATATATATATATATATATATATATATATATATATATATATATATATATATATATATACTCGTGTTTACATCGTTGAATTTTTGAATTTTTGAATTAAAATAATTTTTTTTATTTAAAATTTCCCTTTCTTTTTATAGGTTTTGCTGAGGTTTACAGTTTTCGTTATTGCGCAGTTTTTATATGTTGTATATATTAATTTTTACCGTGCGTTATTATTATTATTATTATTATTATTATTATTATTATTATTATTATTATTATTATTATTATTATTATTATTATTATTATTATTATTATTATCATCATCATCATCATTGAGTGAAAGAGCAGTGTATGCCATTAAAGTGACACTGAGGTAAAATATACGAAGCCCAGTATACACGCCATGACTACCTGTCTGATAAGGGTTCACCAGGCACATGCGTCACAACCATATGTGCGCGACATGGTGATCTCATATCAAGATAAACAACGCATGACTTTGCAGGTGGGGCCCGGTTAGAATTTTTTTTAGGTTGAGTAGCCCATCCCGCTCAAAAGATCCCTGAATAAGGGTTGTTTAAGGATGTTGAACGAAACACCCATGTTTCCAAAGGTGAATTATCCAAACCCCAAAGAATTCCTTTCAAGACATGGCTATGATGCTCTCCCACTACTTCTGCTCGTGATCAGAGATGCACATATTGTCAGCTACTAGGAGACATGCTCAACTGGTTAAAGTCAAACAACTGACAAGCAAATCTGTGGTATTGAGCAGATTTTTACAGTAGCCCATCTTTTATATCAAGACAAAACATTGTACATGATAACCTTTCCAGTCAGTTAAGATGAGAAGCCATGAGAGCCACTGATATCTAGTTTCCTTAAATATCGAGGACCTTTCTTAAAATCCTTACTGTTCCCAATAGAGCAGATTTCTATATTAATGCAACTCTCGTAATTACGTTAATCTCAAAAAAGAACTGTTAAGACAGCTGGCGACAGTACCTCGGGTACCTATAACAACTGAGATTACTTTCGTTGGAACCCCCCACAGTCGTCGTATTTCCGTAGCTAAATTTGGGTATTTTCCTTTACTCCTGTTCTTTGACTGCTACATTCATGTCTCTAGATAGAGCCACATCTACGATGATGCACTCTTTTTCTCCTTATCCAGGACCATAATATCTGGTCGCTTGGCATGAATTTCGCGACCAGTTTATGCATCAAAACCTAATAAAATCTTGTCTTGGTCGTTCTCTATTATACTTTCTGGTTGATGTTCGTACCATTTTCTTTCTATATTAAATAAATCCTTTTTACCGTAATATGTCCCAGCCTTGGCGTTTATACTCCTTCTGTGCCAAAGGACTACATAACGGATTCCTACATAACTGATTCCTACTACATGTGCATAACGAATTCCTCTTTTTCCTTACATACTCTGCAACTTTGCACGTTTCGCGGATTTGTCTTCTTTGGACGACTGGCTTTGAGCAGCCATTATGAGTCTTGTGGTTACTATTCTTCGGTCATAATCAAGACTCCTCTGCTGTGACGCCCTACGTTTGTCTGAAATGCTAATCCAATAGTTCTTTTCTTCACGTTATTTTCTCGCTCCTGTTTTTTTTTTCTTTTCTTCTATTCCGTTGCCGTCTCCGTAGCTTTCTCCTCTTCTCTGACAGCTTAAACCAGTGTTTCGGAGTTGCTTCTCGCATACTCTTTTCATTTATCTATATACAAGATACACAAGATATAGATAAACGAGATTATTATTGTTGTCATTGTTGTTATAAACTGGAGCATAGAGGACCAAAAGTTAACCCGCAACATTTACCTGGGTTGAGACAAGAAACAAATCTCATTCTTGAACAATCCTGCTTCAGGTGGGTTATCCATTTTACTACAAGACTTGAGTGTTTCTTATATTCTTATCCTATATAATTTCCCGCGACAACTACAATTCTGATTTAGATAAAATCTGTCACCTGTGTGTTGTATTCTATGAAATACAACCCCTGCAATGTATCCAGAAGTCCCATACTAGCTCTGATAAAATATTCTTGAAGACACGATGATTCAGTAGAAAGCCTTGTCATCAGATGCCAGATGCTTGTAGAAAAGTCTTGAGGTAGTTGTATCAACATCCAGCTGACTTACAAAATGACAAAGTGAAAATCAGATGACGTGTAGTATGCCTGGCATCATTTTCCATTACAAAAATGATGATACAATATTAATCATCGGCAAAGCAATACTAAATCGTTATAATTACATACAGAAGCGAGCTGATATACTGAGGAGCTGTACTAACTTAGCTTCTGAATTATAAATATTATGGAAATTAAATAGCGAATGTGTCGTGTGTCTATCGTCTAATTAGTAATTAGCTTGACTAATGAAACAGCGATTTCTGTGAATAAAGTTCATAGAAGAGTTCGGTGGGGTGACTTGAGTGAAATAATCTAACGTCTGAGACACTTGTCTTTCTTCAGCGTGTGAGAAAGATAAAGAGAGTGGGAGACTGGGTGAGAGAGAATATAAAGAAGTACAGTATGATGCTTATGATGCAAGTTTGGGAAATGTATAAAGCAAATGAGTGGTGAGGAGATGGTTGATGTGTGGAAAAGGACGAGAAAGTCAATGAGAAGTGACGTGAACGGTGTGAGGACTGTGTGATGTGAGAAGAAGCAAAATCTAAAGGAACAGGTGTCAAAATTTCTAACAAAGTCCAAGTCACTCGGATTGAGAAAAAGGTCAGTTGAGGTAATTAGACAGATTACCTTTAAAGATAGATAAAGATCTGTTAATATCGTTTGGACATTCTCACTTGACGTTTGTTAACTGTCAACATTTTTGTTAGATTCAAACACTTTAATGCATGTTTTCCTAGATGTACCTAATTCATGTTTTAGAAAAAGAGACTCTTGACGTATTTCTCACATCTGAAATAATAAAAACTGTAACAATCCTACACAGGCTCTGTCAAAATTCCACATTTTCTTAATTTTAGTTTGATGCATAAATTTATATATTGTTATAAAGTTGTTAGATCATCTGAAAAAATATTTTTGATGAAAAGCCATGTAATGAATAGAGGCCATTGAAAAATAGAGATTTAGAGAAATTAATATAGTGTTAGTAACTATATAAGCCATTAGGTTTGATATAGACGGAGGTAGAAAGTTGAGAATTGCCGATAATATTGAAGGTATCGATTGAAGTGATTGAATTGTAGGAAATGGTAGAGACGAATTCTTAAGCCAATTGGGGTGGAGTGGCTAATATACGTAATGTCGTGAGACAAGAAATTTTAATTAATAAGAATTACGCACGTAGTGAGTAGAAATGTTCGTTAACTTAATTATTAATTCTGGTTATGAAAGACAAGAGAGATATCAAGTGGAACATGTTGCTGTACAAAATGGAGTCGGTGATTTCATCTCTAGAGAGTGATATAGGACCGATATCGTCGGAACATTGTACTGGTAGTATCATGTATTTATCTACATTTACTGTATCTGTGTTTCACTGTACTGAATACAAAATATAAAATGTAATGTCTGCACCATATGGCTTCTGGTGTCCATTTATAAAAAGGATGTCGGAGTTAATGAGATCATTATCTAAATATATTGGAAACGAAATGTCACCATAACTAAGTAATATTAATGGGGAATATCTTGTTCGTAGATTGTTAGTTCAGTTAGCTCGGTGACCTAATTTCTACATGAATTGTTTAAATTGGGGTGATGACACTAAACTATTGTTAAAGCTCTACGTTGAATTAATGATGATTAATAACAATAGATGTCTCTTTCGGGAGAAACAGCTTTGGGAATATGGTGGAGAAGATTACGGCGATGGAGAGAAAATATATTGTTTTGTCTATTGAATTTAAATAGCTTCTTTTTTTTCTTTTTATATTTTTGGTACACATTTAGCTCTTCAATAAGTATAATCTTGGATTACTTTCAATTATAAAATTTCACATTTATACAAATTTACATAATGTACACATATAAAATCGTTGAAGTGTGTCTATATGATTAACTGATACGTCTAGCGTGATAATATATCAACTACATCGACTCGCCAGTCTGGTAGTACCTGTAAATTTGGTGATGGTAGTATAGTCCATTAGATCTTATTTTATTGATCTCATGAGAATAAAAACGCAAAAATCATCTCTGCAAGATTTGAACACAAAGCATCTAGGAACATGACTGAATATTACAAAACATTTGTTTTTTTTCTTTCGATCACGCTACTGATTCAATTAATTCATTACTCTTACCACTCTCTTTAGACCAAATATTTTAAAAACACATTATGCTATCCATCCCTTTACTATCATTTCTAAATGGAAGATAAATTTAACTAACCGAAACACTGACTCTCCTGTCAGCATAAAGCAAGAAATTTCAAATGGGGCAGGCATCCCGTTAACAATTTCAATTTAGTTACTTCTGATATTACAGAAAAATCGATGCCTGTATAATGTCGACTTATCTGCAGCGTCTAAACATCCTACGTTGAAGATATGTAGTACACAGGTCTACTAATGTCTAGCTGTAACATATTTCACACGAACGTATCGAAAACTAAAAGTTCTGCTTAGAGATTTCATCAACGAACATATGTTCCAAAGAGCATTCTGCAGATCCAGTAGACAAGTCTTTAACATGGATAGCTTCTTTTGCAGGTTCGCATTCACAAAATGGAAGCTAAAAGCATCTTAAATAACATTCTATTATCTAGTGGTATGAGTATTTAACACATGAGAGCTTTACGCTATCATTCGACCTCCTAGAAATAGCAGCCAAATTTCTTTCAAATCGTATACTGCCCTCTTCAAAGAAGGCCACTAGGTAGTGTATATATATATATATAAGGAAAGGTTGATTGTGGTTACAACGGCTCTGTTTGCCAATCTACTTCATTAGAAATAATCTGTAACCTTGGCTGTTTTAATACATACTTAAAACGACATAATTACGATCTTGGCTACTGGTATATTATTGACTTCAAATTTTGGCTCAAGGCCAGAAATTTCGGGGGAAGGCTAGGTCGATTATATCGACCCCAGTACTCAACTGGTACTTATTTTATCGATCACCAAAAGGTTCAGAGGACAAAGTCGTTGGTATTTGAACTCAGAACGTAAAGACAGACCAAATACCACTAAGCATTTTGCTCACCGTACTAACGATTCTGCCCGCTCACCCCCTTAGGCCACAGGCATATTACTGCTGTTGTGACATAATACAGAACTCTTTATCTTCCATTTGCTTCTCAATTACCCAAACTGCCCGATTATTCCCCTTCTCGACTGATTTTAGTATATAGTAAGATAGCTATACTTTCTACATATTCATACTTATATAAGCCTTTACTTCCAGGAGTTTTTTCTGGGTTTGAATAACTAAAGCGCCCAGTGGAATGTACAAGTAATGAATCTAACTTACAGATTATTTCAAGAATTCCTTTAGTTACAAGTAATGGATTAAATAATAAATTTCAGGAAACCAGCATATGTTAATTTTTAAGAATACAAGGTGGTACCAAAAGGTTCCCGGACTAGTCATGTCTAATAAAAAAAATTAACTTACCTAAGTTCTAACAACTTCATCTTTGAAATAGTCATCAATCCCAGCATTCCTTCCACTTTTGGAATCCGGCCTGGAAGTCATTTTCCGTAAGCGAGTCGAGGACCTCCTGTGATTCGCTCTGGATTTCGACAACGGTGTTAAAACAGCGACTTTTGAGCTGCATTTTTATCTTGAAAAAGAGATGGAGGTCTACAGGTACGAAATCTGGTGAATAGGGCAGGTACAGAAGTGATACATGTTGTTTTTGGCGAGAAACTCACGAGTGAAGAGAGCTCAGTGAAGACTCCAATTCTTCGCGCTCCACTGATCCGATCGCTTTCGCCGACTGTCCTTCCTCAGACGCTTCAAAACGTCGCAGTAGAACTCTCGATTGAGGACCTCGCCCAGGGGGGACGAATTCTCGATATTCATTACTACCTTTCCGGAGTGATGCTTGTGGCAGGTCTTCCAGATTGCTCATCGTCATTCAAGGAAGTTCTCCCATTTTTAAAGCACTTGTACCACTCGAAACATTTTGTACGACCCATTGCTTCGTCGCCGTAAGCTTGCCGAAGCATGCTCAATGTTTCTGTAGCAGACTTTCCAAGTTTAATGCAAAATTTCATGTTGGCTCTTTGTTCTTGTCCATGACTAAATCGCAGATAACAGCACAAATTTCACAACTTACAAAGTAACCACAGCAATGTCACTCAGCACACTGCCTCATGAAGGTCACTACTAACTCTAGCTCTCACTGCGCACGCAACCGTTTGCTGCCTTCTGTTCGCGTTACTTAACTAGTCGGAAAACTTTTTGATAGCACATCGTGTATCAGTTTATTTCTGTATGATAGTATTCCATCATAATCTTTGTGGAAAAGACATAAAGTTGATTCACAACCGGACAATTCGTTAAAGAATTGGCTAGTCGGATAAGAAATCTAAAATTGGGCGTTCTCGTTAGAACTGCACTGATTATGACAACCATATTTAACTTACAAACTCTCAGTACTACGAGATCCCGTATAAGTTTGCAGTGCTGTGCTAAAATAATTTCTCATGAAAAACTTGAAATAGAGTTTTTGCAGGGTGGAATGAGATTAAATGATGTTTATGCCTTTTTCGAATACATTAGTAGTTTTTGTGAAATGAACTGGTTTCAACCGAGAATCGAAAGTTTTCTAGCTCTACTTGCCAGAAAATATTGGTTTCGTCTTAGCAAATAAATCATTTTCTGTAAGGAGGAAGTATAATTGGTGGAATTAACTGCAGCGCCTTTCTTATTTATATATGCACTAAATACTTTTACTGCTAACTCACTGCTCAACGTGCAGCTAAATATTAACCATTCCACAGACAAGGTTTCGAGGTCCCTTTAGAGATTAAATTAGATGTTATTTTCCATGTGGTTAAACTTAATAGCATTTGGGATGTCATATAATGGGTTTCAGATGAAATGAGTTCCGTGTGTGTAGGGGTGGTCTTGTCAGAAGTGGAAGAGCTAATGAAGGCTGAAGAACGTGTAATTGAGTATTGAGAAGGTTCTATATTATGAGACACGAACCTTGAAATATTCTAGCCAAGAAAGAGTTTATTAACGTCGTTTCGAAGAAAGTTAATAAACCAAACAAAAACGGAGAACAGATGAAGTCAATAGAGCCATAAATTAATATTTATACCGTAGCTTCTATTTCATAATGAATAAAAGTTTTATAATTATGGGGCGGTGAGTAATGGAAGCCGTGTGACCTGAACTGAACTCAGGAATAAACTAAACTTTGAAGGAGCCTCTCAAAATGTTATGCATTTTTTCATTCGTTAATATTTTACCATAATTTATATTTAAATAATAATTTAACCCAATTAGTCAAATTAATAAGTAACATTAACGAAATAGACTCAACAGTTAATCTACCAATAAACTTAGGGAGGTGGGTTGGCAAAGTCATAAGACCATCGAACAAAATATCGTGTAGTAGTCATTCCAGTCTCTAACGCTGTGAGTTCAAATGCTGCCGAGATCAATTTTAACCCCTCATCTTTTCGGGTCGATAAATAAAATATTAAGCAAAAACTGGATGGGTATCGATTTTATCGACTATTTCATCCGCCATAAACCTGTGACCATGTTATTCATCGTTAGTTACCCAAGTTTGTAGTATTTTTTTTTTATCTTTTACTTGTTTCAGTCATTAGACTGCAGCCATGCTGGGGTACCGCCATGACGAATTTTAGTCGAACTACTCGACCTCAGGAGTTATTTTATTTTTAAACCTGGTACATAGTCTATCGTTCGTTTTTGCTGAGCCACTAAGTTACAGAGACATAAACACACCAACACTGGTTGTCAAGCGGTGATGGTGGGAAACAACCACACACACACACACACACACACACACACACACACACAGGGCTTCTTTCAGTTTCCGCTTACCAAATCTACCTACAAGGCTTTAGTCGGCCCGAAGCTATAATAGAAGGCACTTGCTCGCACTTGCCCAAGGTGCTACGCAATGATACTTTGTGGTTGGGAAGCAAACTTCTTACCACATAGCCACACCCGCACATATAATTTGTTTATAATTTTGTTTAAATATCAATTCTTACTAGATTTCCTTGTTATTTTCTTTATTCTCAGCATGATTCCATGGCGTATGGCCTTCCAGAGTCAAAATCCTCTCCCGATTGCGACATGACTTTTCTCAAATGTTAGCAGTATCGCTGACTTTCTCAGACGTTGAAATTAGTGGTTTCCATTCGACGAGTGATTACCTCTAACTCGACAGAGCCTCCAATAAACTGTGCCATATATTTATATCTTAACTTACGATCACAACCTGAGATATTTTGAGAAGGAATGAAACTATGTGATAGTCATGCCTTTTCTTAAAGTACTTTAACTCTGTATGAGAAGTCAAATTTCTTGCAATACCTGTTTTTCAAAATGCAAACTCATTATTGATAAATATAAAGTTCGCTATCTTTTTGACAAGATCTTAATATGCCACAGCTACACACATGATTGATGTTCTTGTTGTTAAGCTCTTACTCATCCCTGAGCAAGCAGACATGGGATTCTGGCCATGCCCATTCCATCACCTGTTTCAGACATTCTGTATCCAGGATTATATTATCTTTGCAAAATAGCAAGAATAGGTTTGAGAACGTTTTGGCTGTTATTTCTTGCATATAGAAAGATCATATGGGTTTTCCTTGACGTATTTCGTCCCATGGTTGATATACCTGTAATTTTCATGGATCACGTACAAACAATCCATTTTCCAAAGGACTTAAAGAAAGGCTGAAAAAAATTAATAGATACTAGAATGTGAATGTTGCCGAAAGACTGACCATAAATCTTCACTGATTCATAATTATAATAACTAGCGGAACCCATGAATATTTCACGGAATTAATGGTAAATTTATTGAGTTATCTCTGAAAGTTTTGTCCAAAAAACCTGAAAAAGTAGCCTGTGTTGTGTCTATATCAAAAGATAGTCGTTCATCTAATCATTGAAAAGTGAAGGAAACAAGAAAACGATGATTACTTAACGCACTTTATATTTTCACTTTATGTACTTTATGCACAATTTTATAGACTTAATACACAGCACTCTCCCTCTTTCTCTCTCACTCTTCACCTTTCTCTCTTTATCTCTCTCATTTTTATTTCGCTCTTCGCCTTTTCCTTCAGCTAATCACGTGAAAGCGTTACAGACGGGCTAAGCAACAGAGGAAAAAATACTTCAGAAAAGATTACACATTTCACTCACCACTACCACCTCTTCCTTCCTTCACCCTCCCCTCCCATCCTCATCTCATCTCCCCTTCAACTAATCACGTGGAAGCATTACGGACGGCCTAAGTAACGGGATGGCAAGCAGAATTATTATAAGATTCTTTGAACTAGGCACCTTTTCGAGTAAAAGACTGAAAAGATATAATGTTCATAACTCATCGAAATGCATTACATTAGAATCCTAAGTGAAATTAAATGGTTTCAACCAAAAATTGGAACCACTTCACTTGAAACTTACTTATTTTCGTGGTGCTCTCAACCCAGTGGTACCGTGTATAATCAAAACTCTTCTGCAGAATCGGTACAAATGTGATAAAATTTCTTTGCCTTCTGATTTGAATTCCCACCGAAGTTAATTTTGTGTTTAATCCTTCTGAGAGTCGAAAAAATAAGTAGCAGTCAGTTTCTGAGATCAAATGCTTCATCTCAAAAATGCC
The DNA here is from genome assembly GCF_046866305.1 of Octopus bimaculoides. NCBI lineage: Eukaryota > Metazoa > Mollusca > Cephalopoda > Octopoda > Octopodidae > Octopus > Octopus bimaculoides. The sequence goes on from NC_142929.1 coordinate 99,940,903, forward strand.
TGCCTTTATGCCTATGTTAGATACCATTATTATTAATATTGGTATTGAGAAGGTGGAGTTTTAGAAATAGTAGGTTGCTGGATGAAATGCTTTCAGGCACTTAGGCACATACCATTACGTTCTAAGTGAAAATGGATTATATATTTTATCCTATAGGGCGATAAAATAAGTATCAGTCAAGTACCAAGATATATACATTAATTATACCATTTCTTCGCTAATATGTATCCAGTTGAATTATAAAAATATTGGTTTCAAATTTTGGCACAGGACCAGCAATTTCGTAGGAAGGGGCTAGTCGATTACATTGGGTCCAGTGTTTAACTGGTATTTATTTTATCGACCCCGAGAAGATGAAAGACAAAGTCGACCCCGGCAGCATTTATATGCAGAATGTAAGGTCGGAAGAAACGCTACTACACATTTTGTCCAATGCATTAATGATTCTGGCAGCCCACCGCAATTGAACTTCTGTTAAAGAAATGACAGTCGATGTCTTGCAAACAACTCGCACGTGCAAGTGCTACCAATCGAGAACTCCGCATACCGGAAACCAGCAAGTGTATGGGGTCACCAGGAGAGAATGCGCGCCATTTCAGGGCCTACTTCTCGATGGCATCAATGCGCACCGCCCCCCCCCCTCACTGATCTGAGGCCCCGCTTGCTAGTTCAACTGGTTATTAAAAACAAAGCTCATATCAAAAGTTAAGCAGAATCACAGACTGGTTGATTCCTTTTGAAACGATTTCTAATAGCGGAGGCAATCGTTCTGCTTTCAATTACAAGGATGGGGATAGTTAACTACATGTGTGTGAGCATTTTAACAGCAGCAGCTAGGGTAGCGAGTACTTTTACCATTACTTGTGTGGAAAACAGAATTAAATCGTTTTCTGCAATCAAGTCATTTTGTCACAAAATTTCGACAATGTTTCCTTACTTCAGACAACCAAGCTTTAATTATGACAAGTTGCTCGACACGTTTCTAAACAATCTTTCTTTCTCCTTGCCTTTGTATTCCTTTATTGCTATTTTGAACACGTAGTGTTCTTTGAAGAATCAGTCGAGACAGTTTATTTTAAGTTTATACATAATGTTTAAGCAAGAAATCGGTTTTCACTTTTCTGTCAATTTAGTGTTTCCATTCCGGGCTACAAGATTTGTCATTGGTATTTAAATGGACATTAGAATTTACTGTTTCAGCTGGCCTACAGTAGTTCTTTCAGATATACATATCAGTGACTTTTTGTAGAATGTCGATATCTTGTACTCTTAGGTCTGTCTATGGTTCTAGGTCTCTCTACAGGGCTACAGCTTTCACACAGCTTTAGTAAAAAATTTGAAGTTAATTGTGTACGTTTTACTGTTGATGTTGACACAGTGTAAAGCTACTATGATGCATTCTTTTTGAAATCCTTTTTACACATCGCAGAACTTTATACCAAAAAGATTTAAAGTTTTTCCTATGAAAGAGCATCTTTTCACATAGCTATTCTTTCACTTTATCTTTCGGCATACATCTTGTATACTAGAAGGGATTCTGTGCTTAATGCTAGCCCCATTGAAGTTTTCTTTCTTTTTCTCTTTTTCCGATAACAAAATTTTTCGCTCAGCCTCATGGATTCGTGTTTGAAAGTGACTAATTTCCTCTCAAAAGTTTGGTGTACAGAATCTCTCTACGTTTTACTTATTTTTCCCCTAGGATGTAGTTTATGTGTTGCGAACTTACTGTTCACCTTACACCTTACGACGGTATTTAAGTGTCTGAATTCAGTGGCGCAGGTTGTTGATATTTTCTTCTAGTTTTGTTATCCATTTAGGTTGCTTCCATTATTTCATTACCATGTACACTGCAGATATCTCCTAGGTGTTCTTCTTGAGTGATAGCAGCTGTATACAAGAAAGTATTATTGATTATCTAATACTTTTGTTACATATTTTCATATATGTTTCCAGCGATATCGTAAATAACTTTCAACTTTCAGAATGGTTGTATTTTCTTTTTTCTTTTTGGTGGCGTTTTTTTTTTCCGCTGCTGTTTTTTAAACACGACACTCAGGAAATGGAAAAAAATTATTTTCCAAGTGTGGTTTTAAGTCGTTTTTGAGCTGTACAAATTCTACAGTCAGATATATCGAGTTGGTTTTATGAGACCTGCAGGTGTTGAGTGACAGTGATACTGATGGCGATGAAGTCGATGGCTGGTTTACCGTTTATTTGCTCTCTTCTACAGAGTGGTTTTGATTCTCTTCAGAAAATAAGAGTAACAACACAGGAGTTAGAAAAACAATTGTTGTCTGTGATAGCCATTTCCGAGCAACGAAAGCTGTTTGCTGTCGAAGCTGTGAAATGCTTATGTTTGGGTTGATTATGTCGCAATAATTTTTCAACGTTTTTACGTTGCCTGTAGAAGGATTTTCACGGGCTGTTTTATAGCACAAGAATAATTCTCGATTTAAATGGGAAGAAAGGTGAAGCTAGAAGAATACTTATGCCATTTTAGATTTGGTAGTACTCTTGGTGTCGGTACTGGTGGTATTGCTATCAGTGTATGAATGTATATGTGTGCATCTAGGTATGTATATAAACATAAATATTTATGTGTTCGTATTTACATGTCTATTCATATGTAAATGTATTCACTACAAGCTAAATCCCTTATCTTCAGTTCTATTAATGAACCATAATTGTAATTTCTTAATTAAGAGTATCCTTTTTAATTTTGTGAAACCTAGTTCCCCAGGATTGGAAATTGAAGCAGGTAGTTATGTAGCCAAGTGTACGTACAAGCGTAGGTAAAAATTTAAATCTGTAGTTGACAGAGTATATTCAGATTTCTCATTAGATCACTAAGATATACTCTTTTATCTTTATCATAATAACTTCCACTGAACAAATGTTTTCTACGGTAATACTCTCTTATTTCTCTGATTCTGATCACTATATCTAGTCAGTTTACTTTCCAGCAATAGTCTTTCATATAAGTATGCTCTCTATTTCATTGTAACTTCATATATTTTGACTTCTAAGATACTCACTCTTTCTACGAATTCTATATTATTTGATACACAAATCATACAAGAGGAGGCTACAACCACAGGCCATAGTTGCTTTCGTGCTTATCACGAACAGATTCGTTTCATTGTTCTTTTTTGTTTTAGCCACAGGTATTAGAGTCCGAGGAATAACACCAAAAAGCCGATTACTTTCGCCAACAAGGAACCAACCTACAATTTGCTTCATTGTTTCTTTTTCACTTCCACCTTTTCTGTGCTCGATGTATTCCGTTTAATTATATATTTTGGACTGACTTTTTATCATAGCGTCCCCTAAATACCTGTTAGCATAAACTTTAGCTTTTCCTCGTTTGTCTTTTATATTTTACTGTTTCAGTCATTTGACTGCAGCTATGCTAGGGCACCGCCTTAAAAGGTTTTTATGGAACAAATCAACCCCATGACATTTTCTTAAGCCTAGTACTTATTCTATCGGTCCAATTTTCTGAACCGCTAAGTTACGGGGACGTAAACACATCAACATCGGTTGTCAAGTAGCGTTGTTGTTGGTGACAGTGGTGGTGGATAAACATAGATACAAAGATACGCACACATAGATATATACATATACATATATACGACTGGCTTCTTTCAGCTTCCGTCTACCAAATCCACTAACAAGGTTTTGCCCATGGTGCCACTCGGAACCATGTGTTTGAAAAGCAAGCTTCTTACCACAGAGCCACGCCTGCTTCTATTAGATTTTTTTTTTGTATTTCTTTTTCTCCTCACAAGTGTACTTATATCCACTTCTGTTTTGGCTGTCTTGAAAATAGAAAAATAGTGATTTATTTTGTTGATGTTTTGTAGCTATTTATATTAATTTTCGATTATTCTTAACTAGGTATTTTCTGTGACCCTGCAGTAACTATTTTATAATAGTTTTCTTGTTATCCAAGGCTCTTACCTTTCTGTATTGGTGGAAAATATAACCTTAAGCAAACTGACACAGTTGTAAATATTTGCCAAGGGAAAATTCAAACTTAATTGCGTTTGATAAAAGCAAATGGCAGCCATTACCGAAATCAAGATTCACGGAATGCAAGAATCCATGCCCACGTTCGATAACTGCGCGTAAAGGCAATTTTTGGCCAGCCTAGATTGAGAGACGGACTTTTTAGGAAATGTTCAAATCTAGAGGTGCAAATAATTTTTGTGAACCCAGAGAATAAGTAGGTGAGTCTCGACGTAAGTAGCAGCAAATACCACTGCCTTTAAAGTAATATCTGTTGCTACCAAACTAGGACATGGAAGGTGGGAACGTTCTTTAATACTCGATGAGAGTGGAATTGAATTTTAGACACATGTGAAGATTTTGTAGCGTTAGCCAATAAAAGAGATGGGTGTAAAAGCCTCGTAAACCTTCTTAGATATTATTATTATTATGGTTATTATTATTATGGTTATCATCATCATAATCATCATCGTCATTATTATTATTATTATTATTATTATTATTATTATTATTATTATCATTATTATTATTGTTCTCATTATTATCATTATTATTATTATTGAGTGAGAGAGCAGTACATACCATCAAAGTGACACTGAGGTAAAATATACGAAGCCCAGTATACCCATCATGACTACCCGTCTGATAAGGGTACACTAGGCACATGCGTCACAACCATATGTACGCGACATGGTGATCTTATACCACGACAAACAGCGCATGGCTTTGCAGGTGGGATGGGGCCCAGTTAGAATTTTCTTCAGGTTGAGTAGCCCATCCCGCACAAAAGGTCCCTGGATAAGGGTTGTTTAAGGATGTTGAACGAAACACCCATGTTTCCAGAGGTGAATTATCCAAACCTCAAAGAATTCCTCTCTTAGGATTTTTTTTCTGCAGGTCGACAACACGAGTCTTAATTCCATTCTTTTTCAGTCTTTCAGAATTTTGAGCGGTGTGCCAAGTGCACCAGATGCTACAGGAATAGTTGTTGTCTTGGTCTTCTACAATCTTTTCAGCTCCCTAGCTAAATCTTGGTATTTCTCAATTGTTTTCAATTTCTTTGGTATCAACTCTACTATCATAGGGAACTCCAAAACCTATAATCTTACACTGTTTATTTTGTCCTCAATCATTAAATTTGGTCTTCTTGCTTCAATAGTAGGGTCAGACTTTATGAGGAAGTCCCACAAGATCCTTATTAAAAAATGAAAACAAAGTGAAGAGTTGAAGAATGGTTAGCGGCTGTCGTATCGCCGAGCCTGTGGAAGATACTATTATCATCACAAGTAAAAATTTCAAAGTTTGACACAAGGCCAGAAATTTCGGCGGCGGGGAGTATCAGTCAATTACATTGACACCAGTGTTTTACTGGTACTTATTTTATCGACCTCGAAAGGATAAAAGGTGGCGGAATTTGAACTCATAACGTAAAGGCGGACGAAATGCTGAAAAGCATTTTGCCCGGCGTGCAAAGAATTATGGCAGCTTGCCGTCCTCATTACCACCACTAATAATAATAGAAACAATGACGAGAGTGTCGAAAGAACTAGTGGGTAACAGGCAAATACTGGATATGAGCCAGCATCTGTAAAGGAAAAGAATACAACTGAATGGAAGTATCCCAAAAGAAGGGTATCTTTTTCTTGAAGATTTTGTACAAGAAAGTGACTACCACCTTTAAAAAAAAAACAATAATGAAAGCTTCTATGTGCCACTGAAAGAGGTGTTAGGATCCCTGATGGATGTCTTGTAGGATGTGCATTCACCTTACTGGGGAAAACCAGAGGGAAGTGTATATATGGAGCTCAAGGCTGAGGTTAAGGCAAGCAAAGGTCGTGTGTTACAATCGGACCACGCATTTGGACCTTTAGTTTATGAGCAAGAGAAATGCGAGGCATAAGTTCTGATGTGGTCATTTGACTCGTTATCATTGTCGCTGAACTATAGTTTAGGTGATGAGCTTGAATATGACACAAAAGCATGTGACCGAGTGGAAAGGTCTGCATAGACATCCATAGACATCCAAGTACTGATGATCCAAGTACTGACATCCAAGTACTGATGATCCTTGATAACCACAACATCATTTGGAACGTTGCAAGAGCAGAAAGTCAGCCAGTCAGTGAAACGATGCCAGTTTTCCATCAACAACTAACAGAGCACGCTCCATGGGACATGGAAGGATTTGGACAAAGACAAAGGCGATCACGTTTGACTTCAGAAGAGCGAAGAGTGAGAGGACCAATCATTGAATTCTGCTTGTAGGTGGTAATCGGTCAATGGCAAAGAGTACCTGAAGTCGTGGGATTCATAAAAGTCAACAAGTTCTCTCTCAGTGATTGTTTTCCACCCTTCTGTGTGTTGGTATTTTTGTTTGAATGCAGTCTACTCTGTTTACTCTATATGTACTCCATTCTCTATATGTACTCTATATATTTTGTAACCCTTCAGTATGACAAATTTTGTAATAAATGAGAGGATATGAAGCAGTAAAGAAATCATTATCATTAATTAAAATAATTATATTATTTAATGTACTTTTGTTTTGTTCTTTTCTTTTTTTTTTCACTATATTTTTATTCTGGTCGGATAGCTCATTTAAAATAGTTCTTGCAGTTTGAATGAGAGAAAATAATATCAGGCAGCATATGCTTCCAGTTAAGATGAATATCTTTTAGTAGATCCTCCATCCACATAAACTAATGTCTATTTCGTATCAATGATCAACGACCAATAGTGACGATCTCTCAAGGGAATCGAGGCGTTCCACCCGAGAACCTCATGTGTATAATCTAATCCGGACATATTCTCACTACAAATATTTTGCATTTATAAGATTTGAAGATAATCTTGCTGCTGCATGTCGTTCTATATATGTAATAAAATAGAGCCAGAACATTTTATATATACATATCCATCAATAAGTAAAACTCTTCACGAAATGTGTCCATTTTGTTTCTCATGTACATCTTCTACGTTACTTTATTAGTATAGACTGCATGCTATCGTCGGAAGATATCGGTGTTAATGAGTCGTCAAAATCTATAAAAATCAAAAACAAATTGTATGAAAGGACATTAAACATTCACTATATTCACGCATAAAATCATTTATTTGTTAAGTATTGAGCAGAATTATAATGAATGATATTCCGGCCATGGCCATCCGTATTTTCATTTTTTTTTCTGTTTTCAGAATCCGTGAATTCGTTATTCTATGTCCTTCCTCTTTTAAAACGACAGGGTGTGATTTAAAGGACACTTAATTGTTATTTGTTGCAGTTAGGTGTGAATTACAACTAAATTAGGAACCGTGAAATCACATCTAGCTAATTCAATGAATCTTTAAATGAGCAAATTCATCGTTAGGCAGCTTAAAAATTACTGTCAAGACTAAAACTTGTTCACATGAATTATAGAAACATCATCAATGAGTGGTTTCAAATTTGGATGTAAGTAAAATTTCACCTATGGGCAAGGGTTTTTTTTACCTCTTGTGTAGGGACTCTCTCAGTACTAGCATATTTAGATGGCAAGCAAGTCGAAAACGTTGGCACACTGACTTCAGTCGTCCGTTCGCACTTTCACCACTTTGCAGCTGCATGCATCGCCGTTGGGTGCATCAGGCAGCTGTTGAATGCTGTTTAGTTGATTACAACCAGCGTCGTGTGCGTGTCCATTTAATTATTTCTTTAGTTGTTGGCCAGCCTAAATAATCTCTGAGCATAATTATGATTCAGTAGCTTATTAAAGCAAATTTGTTGATCGCTATGATGGTTCCATCTTTATTAGCAAGCATGTCTTTTTAAAATTTAGGATTTAAGTATTCTATCCTCTCTTTAATGACGTTCAAAGAGATTTAACTGCTGCCTTCAGTAGACTGTGCGTCTAAGTTGAAACTACAACCGTGATTGTTAAGCTTTCTACTAAAATGTATATATGAACTATTTGTTGACTATGATTTTAGACAATTTCAAAATTGGGTTAACGATTGATATACAAATTTTATGGGGAATATTTGAATGGTACATAAGGAGAAATTACAGTAATAGCTTGCTTCTACAATATGACCTACATTTCTATAATAAAAAAGACATGACGTGATTGTTTTAGGAAGAGTAATATAGACTTAAAGGCTTAACTTTTACAGTAAAACTTACTGATATAGGTTATCGACAGCAGAAACGTGAAATTACGCAGTAACTGTGATGGTTTTTCGATACTATTAACTTCATTGAAATTATCTATCTCCGGTAACGGATCTCATTATTAACAGAGAACTAGCAATAAATAGATACTATTGGATATCTTCAAAAGCGACTACCAGTTCGTATGATAATTCAGAATCAGTCAAAATGGACAATGGCATGAAACAGGTGGATGACTCTTTTGAATTGCATAATTTTACAAAGTGGATTATTTGTCCTCCCAATAAAGGAAAAGAATAATTGACTCTAAATATCGTCTTCTAGAACTTCCTACAAAGCATGTATATGTATATAATTTACTATTACTGAAAACTAATATTATTCTATGGCCATAATCAGACGTAAATGTTCGCATGTTAGTTTTGGAAGCTAAGGTGATATCAACTGAAGTGCGAATATCTTTTGTAATCAACTAAAAGACACCTACTGTTTATGTAGAGTTTAAGTCTCCAATAACATTGACAGTTTCGTTGTATCCAAATCATACATAAGCTATATTATCCGCCATTGATAAATTTACCTTCAATAATTCACACACACACGCACACTAATCGCCTTGTTTGTAACTAACGACCAAAATCTATTATCAAGGTTCGATATCAATTTAAGGTAGCACTTAGTTTTGTTGTTGCTGCTATGAGATTAATATAGTTTTGTGATAACTGTAACAGCTGTATCTGTCATTGAATTAATGAATGCATTCTTTATTCCAAGGATTGGATATGCAGAAGCTCTACGTATAAGCTATAACGTCCGCTGGATACAAACACGGGTTCCCCGACAAGAATGAGACTCTATACTGACTACTGAACCTATGACTTACTTCTGAAAGCTCGATCAGCTACCTTTGTGCAAAAATCTGTGGGTCATAGCGGTACTCCGATCATTAATAAAAGATAATATAACTGTTTCAACTTGCTCGGTTATAGACGCGACTTTTCAGTCTAGCTTCAACCGATATGTTGGAGTACTTATATATCGCCTAACTCATTTATTCATCAAATTCAAATACGTCCAGACATGTGAAAAATATCATCTGTTATTATTATTATTATTATTATTATTGTTATTATTATTATTATTATTATTATTATTATTATTATTATTATTATTATTATTATTATTAAGCCAGAACATGCTAATTAAGTTCGCAGGGATTTCATCTTGAGGTTTGGTGACAGCGAGTCTCTTCGAATCTAAAATTCCAGTTATTCTAGTATGAAACTTCTTTCCTCAGCTTTTACAAAATTAAATGGAATATTTATCTTCTCTAAATTATCTCATTCACCTTTAACTATCTGACCACTTCATTGTTTGCTTTCACTCTCCGAAACAATCATACTCAAAGTCTTGAACCATTCTGAATTTCTTTGATATCTCAATTTTATCATTTTCTAATCATTTTTTTTTTTTTTTTCATTTTTCATTCTAACATTTGATCATGTGGCCATTATGATAGAAGGAGGTGTGTGGATCATATGTTGCGGCGCCATTTTTTTAGAAGTGTTGCGAGAGTAAAGGGAATATTATTTTTGACTGATACTTAACCTCTCGTTTCTCAAATCGTTACATATGTGTAATACATTTGTTATTACTTTTCTTTCGTCTTTTTTACTTTGGCATTTTTCTTCTTTGAACCTCTTTCCTCCCCTTAATAGTCTAGCTTATATGTTTTTCTTCAATATCCATCACCCCTTACCTATATTTTCATATATGCCGATTAAACGAATGAATCTTCCCTAATCCTACATTACGCAACTCTTCTCCATCAATTTTTGCTAACAAGCTTTGTTTCATCCGAATATTCCAAGACAAAAAGCACCGACAGTCAAGAGTGATGATTCTTTTCTGCTATAGAAAAGTTATTCTTCGAATGTCCAAACGCGCGCACGAAAATACGCACCCACACAGCATAATACACCACCCTCTATCTCTCCCTCTCTCATGCACAAACGCGTGTACGCGCGCACACACACATTCCAGAATTTATCCAAAGGAAATGCAACGACTTTGTCTAAATACATTTAGAAATTAAAAGAAACAGAATGACCGCAAATTTGAACTAAAAAATGATGAACTGCACAATATCACAAATAAATTTATTCTTGTATCTACTCCTATGCACGACAGGAAGCAACTATATATTCACACAATACATACATTCCTCTAATAGTGAGGAATGAGTTCATGTCACATTGCAGACTCCAAAATAGATTCATCGTAAAAAAATGGTCTTAACTTCAAACAGAATGAAGCATACATTAAACTCTCACCCCATCCCCAACACACATACGAGAATAAGTTACATCCACGAGAATTAACCCATAAATAACCGATTAAATTAAGTGTACGGTACATGACGATTACACGAATATAAACAAACCTTTACCAAAATGCAAAGCAAAGAACACACATAAACAATCACACTGAATCAAGCACGAGGGAAAACAAAAGCTTTGACCAAAATATCGACAGCTGCATACTCACCCACCCACAGAGATTACACATACACACATACAAACAAATTTAGAAACCTGCAATTCAAACAACACATGCTTTTCACTCAATTAAACAAACAATTTTAATTTGCTTAATAAACAATATGAAAACCCTTCACACTGACCAAAATATATTCTCAAACATTTTAGTCATAACCAATCACCTATGGCATACACACACCAACAAAAATGAAAATCAGATGTTCTATACAAACACACCTAAATACTTATAATTTAAAAAACAAAACATAATCTTCCAATGAAACAAACAAACTAAAATCTTCAATTGATTTAACAAACACTTTCTACGAGTCACACCAAGACCATCACAAACTGCAAATAGCTACAATTAAACTCACCCACAAGCAAACAAAGTATCAAAAGTCCCTACTCTTGACCAAAACGATAATATTTACAAGCACAATTCGAAACAAAATCCCTGACCACAATACACACATTCATGTCTACAAAGACATAAAAACCCGTCCAAAGAATTATGATTTAATAAACATAACCCCCAATGAATTGAACAAAAGAATCTTTAACTGGCCTAACACTTTCTATGTGTCGCACCACGGTCACTTACCAGAAAATAACACATTAAATCCGTCCACTCACAAGTATATTGCAATTTCCTAAACGCGACCAAAACAGTAGCATTTACATATACAATATGATAGAAAACAGAACTTTACCGAAAAAGAACATACTAAAACCAACAAATAGACAAATTAAGAATACGTCCTATCATCAACAATCACAAGAATAAGAAACATTATGCCAGAAAAATAACCAATGAAGAGGTAGAAAAATAACAGCGAATCAGCTAACGCAAAGTGCAAATCAATGAACACCCATTAATATGAATATGCCACAAAACCACGTTGTAATAGTTCAGGCCGGAAGTCTGCAGTGGCAGGAAACTTCAATCATGAGATAAACATTCAGTTTCAATAACCCATAAACTCTACATTTATTGAGTATTACTCTCTCGTTCGTGACTACTTGTGTGTGTGTGTGTGATTGTGCCTATGCTTTTGTGTATTATTTAATCAATATATATATAATTGTGTATGTATGTGTGAGTGTGAGTATGTGTGTGCGTGTGTGTGCATGTATGTGTGTGCGTGTATGTATGTGCCAAAACAACTTTTTACGAGTAAGCCCATTTTCCTGTATTATAGCTCATATCTAAACAAAAAAATTGGAAAAGGAGAAATAAATGAAAATATTATCGTTTAAAACAATTCAGAAAGAGCAAAATAAATAAAACAGTGAGATGGGAGAAGATAAAAACGAGGTAATCAGTAGAAAATAGACACAGAAGCAAAGAGACGAAAAGAAAAACTACGAAAGAAGGAGCAGTGAACAGTGAGTAGAGGAAAACTGAAGGAAGGTAAGACGGAACGCTATGTTAAGAAATCTTGAAAGAGCGGCTAAATTTGTTTATGAATTTCAACGAGTCAAATAAAGCTATTGTTTAAATAAACGAACGAATTCAAGCACTGGTTAGCTAAAACACGTAAAATGTTTTTAAATAAGAGTTCAAGGGTATACCAAACCAATGTTATTTTTTGTCTGTAAAACAATGGAGTTAGTATAAACAATGATTATTGTTTTTATTAGTTTATTGAAAAGTATAGAAAACTACGTTTACATCATTTAATAATATAAACTCTGAAGATTAATATCTCTTTAAGAGTATGCTAATTTAATTGATATTGAATTAAATTTATTCACATACATTATGTCAATTAAAATCTAGGTTAAATTTATTGAAAAACGCTGACGAAAAGGGGGAATGATTATTTATATTAAAATAGCTTCATACATTTGTTTGATATAATAAGAATAATTTTTAAAGAATACTTTGTATGTAGTAAAGTATGAAGGGATTAAAAAATATCGTTTTAAAACTGAAAATCTAAACTCCCATACACGATGCATTCATTATGGATCTAACAGTTTGTAGATAAGCATTTATGTACTTACGTAAATTTTTAAAGAACGTCGAATAATATATGACAAGAACGACAAAAATGATAACTGACTGAATTAAAGATTAATATTTCGATAAAGATTAAAATTTAGATAAATAATTCAATAAATATATAAAACTATATAAATATCTTAACACATTAAATGAACAATAAATATATAACAATGATAATAAATAGATATATAAATATTCATAAACATTCATATTCACATCTCTGTATGATGAGACATGAATACGATGTGATATAAATATTGAAAAAAATATATTTAAAATTATGCTTATTGGTATATAACATTGTGCATATAAAATGGACACAAATACAGATTAATAAAAGCTAACTCGCATATCTCAATGTTATAACATGAAATCCGATATATTCTATATCAGAGAAAATATCATATCATATAAATCAAATATACTATGATATATCGAGTAATATAAATAAGCGGACGTGAATAGGAAGTGATTTGTAATATTCCATTATATTAAGACGAATGCAAATCTATATTCAGGTAATTGGACATATTGGATAAAGTAAAAACTAAATATTGAATTAATGAAAGATTCTAATAGAGTCATTCAGAGAAATATTCATATATCCGTGTATATATATATGAATACATACACATTTGTGTGTGTGTGTGTGTGTGTGTGTGTGTGTGTGTGTGTGTGTGTGTGTGTGTGTGTGTGTGTGTGTGTGCGTCTGTGCGTCTGTGCGTGCTTGTGTGCATGCGTGCGCGCGCGCGCGTGTGTATGCTAGACATGTGCCTTTAAATAAGTAATGTTTGTACAGATTGTATTTCATAGATATAGGATGGTTCTCTATCAGGATATAAGTTCAGTTGGTAATGTCTAAAACATTCAGAAATTTGTGCAGTTCCCGAGCGATTCTTTCCGAGTCTATATTGAGAAGAGGATTTTCAACAAAAAAGTTATACATTTTCCGTAGTACATAAATCCCAAAGTCACTTGTTTCCAATATATCACTTAGCCTCAGCTAGAATTTTCCATGTTCATTCAAAAGATAAGTAGCTTGCTTACCAACCACATGGTTCCGGGTTCAGTCCCACTGCGTGGCACCTTGGGCAAGTGTCTTCTACTATAGCCTCGGGCCGACAAAAGCCTTGTGAGTGGATTTGGTAGACGGAAACTGAAAGAAGCCCGTCGTATATATGTATATATATGTGTGTGTGTGTGTGTGTGTGTGTGTTTGTGTGTCTGTGTTTGTCTTCCTAGCATTGCTTGACAACCGATGCTGGTGTGTTTATGTCCCCGTCACTTAGCGGTTCGGCAAAAAGAGACCGATAGAATAAGTACTAGGCTTACAAAGAATAAGTCCCGGGGTCGATTTGCTCGACTAAAGGCGGTGCTCCAGCATGGCCGCAGTCAAATGACTGAAACAAGTAAAAGAGTAAAAGAGTAAACTGAAAGCGAAATGCCCATGGATTTTTCTTGGCTTACAGAAGTAGTTTGTACACTGATTGCACACAGAGTAATGCCGCTCAGCAAAGATTAACCTTGAACTCTGCTGTACATGCGCACGAAGTTTTAACATTCTAGTTCACTTCAGCTATTTACGGCAGTGCTTGGAAAGAAGGTGTGTAGTGTGCGATTGTCGCATTGACCATGACAGAGAGCGTTGTTATGGCGACACCTGCTCAGAGGCCTACGCAAAGTTACAGACAAATGTCGATATTGATGAACGTTCTGGGAGACCCGCAACCAACAAAACTGAGAATAACATCGTAGATGTGTGTGAAGCTGTGAGTTATCAAGGGATGTGCAGATTAATTACGGTCCAGTTTAGTCCATTATCACTGAAGATTTGAGTATGAAACGCGTGTCTGCCAAGTTTGCGCCAAAACTGCTTTCAGCTGACCAAAAAGACACTCGGGTTTCAGTTGCACAAGAACGATGAAAACTTTTTGAAAACTTTGCATAGGTCTCTGAACTGGTATCGCCAAGCTTTTGGCAAAATTTGAGGCAGATTCTCTGCTCAACTTTGTCATGACCAAAGCGACGATCACACACTACACACCTTCCTTCCAAGCACTGCTGTAAACAGCGGAAGTGAGCTAGAACGTTAAAATTCAGTGCACATGCACAACAGAGTCCAATGTTAATCTGTGCTAAGCGGCTTTACTCTGCGTGCTTTAGTTTCGTTACTATGGCAACAGTCCGGATACTTATTGATCAGACTACGTATGTAAGATATCTACGTAAGATATCTCGTACATATGTAGATACATATGGAAATCTTCTATGTATGTATGTATGTATGTATGTATGTATGTATATATGTGTGTGTGTGTGTCTGTGTGGGGGGTATTTCACATAAGGATATGTTCAATTGTAAATTTCCAAAATTCAATGAGTTTCTATTTACATTATTAATTATTCACTGTTGATTTATCATGTCTTATTTGCTTAATTGTATTTAAGTATTTATTTAATTATTTATTCCTATAAATCCAATCTTACTCGTACTCTATTATTCTGATAATATAAATTTCCTGCATGAATATATATTTAGGAAGACTGTTCATTCCTCTTTTCTTAACATATTTTACGGTTCCTCTGATCAGCTGACTTTGGTAAGCCCAAATTACATCAACATTTTCCAATTAATTCACTCCATATTCTAATTAACTTAATGTCATTGAATAACTTTACACTCCGAAATAAAAATTATGGCTGAAGTTTCAATTCTTTTAATTAACATAATCTTAATTTTCTATGCAGTGATATATACACCAGGATTCATGGTTCCTATTAACGATACTCTCTTAGACACAAATTATGGCTCTGATCTTTAGCATTGCTTGAAATTTGGAATAGAATATTTTCAATAAGAACGGAATAGAATAATATTTTTAATAAGAATGGATATATTTTAGTTCATCAGTAATTCCGAAAATGGTTACCCTTTACTTAGAAGTTTATTAAAACTTTTCAGTCGAGCTTAATCTAGAGTTCTATGCTCTTGTTAAAGTTTGACATGGCCCTGTCAACGATGTTTCTTGTTATTGAAGGGTTTGTCAAACTCATAAGTTCCAAATGTATTATGACAAAATCGTAGAATTTTTCCTGTTGCTTGAGAAGTTTTGGTAAAGATGTCAAAGGTAGCGAACCTTGAAAGTTATCTCTGTTAGGCTTCTTAACCCCTCTCATTTCTGTCCTGAATTATTGTGATCACTAAATATCTTTTGCTATGCAAGACCCATTGAGACTGAGCAAACATGTGAATAGATTTAACTGATAAAATTTGGTTGTTGGGATGGTGAACTAGTCATGAAGTTATATTGAGCATCATATTTGAATATTTGACTTAAACATTGGTCTAAAGAGATAATTGTATTTCTGTGGGGAAATGATCCATTAGTTTCAAGAAATTCCTGACTATGTTTGTAGTGGCTTCTATATTATGTGACAGATTAAATTCAAATGCTTTCTTCTTCCTAGTTCTTATCCGTATAATTTGTTTTACTGAAACTGCTTCCAGTTAGTGCATCACTATAATAGCGTGCTGTTCTAGTGAAGATATCCGTACCCGAAAATAGATTCGAGAAAAATTTAATAGGAATATTAAAGAAATTTCACTTTAGAAGTTTCACTTAAGCATGCTAGTTAGCAAAAATCTGTCTATAGCTGACACACCAGTTATAACATTATACTTACGGACAGACTAATTCTGCTTCACACAAAGCCGAATGAAGAGAACATTTACATCCTTAGAACCACCCGACAGCCACATGGTGAGCCTTGTGGCCCAAAAACTACCAAGGAATACTCTGATCTATGCCCACACACACACCTATATATTTATATATATATATATATATATATATATATATATATATATATATATATATATATATATATATATACTTCGTATAATTCGGGTGAAAACCTCGCAACGTGCATTTAAAAGCTCTTATTTCGTTGTTTGGCTACGACATTTTATTCTAAAGTAGGGTATATTCCAAGGCTGGATATATACATACATACATACATACATATATATATATATATATATATATATATATATATATATATATATATATATATATATATATACAGGGTAAAGGCTTCCCTTCGGTCATGAATAACCATGGAGTTGCACCTAGAAAGTTCCCCTCCCAGTCACAAGTCCTAGCAAGGTTGCTTATGAAAGAGCAGCAGTCACCCATGCATACCGGTCTCCCTTCTCCACTGATGCTATCCTAGGGGAAGGCAAAGGCCAATACAGATTGGCACCAGTCATTTCTAGAGTTGAGTGATCTGGAGCAACAAGAAATAAAGTGTCTTGCCCGAGAACGCAACACACATCCCGGTCCGGGAATCGAACTCACTATCTCATGATTGTGAGCTCGTCGCTCTAACCACTGAGCCATATTTACATATGTATGTATATATATATATATGTGTGTGTGTGTGTGTGTGTGTGTGTGTGTGTGTGTTTGCATATATATATATATATATATATATATATATATATATATATATATATGTATATGCATTCATATATGTATATACATATATATTTGCATAAATACATACACTCGCATATATATAGATGTTGTCGATCTAGTTTGGATTCTTTGCCATCAAATTTGAATTTTTTGCAATCAAATTTGAATTTTTCAAAGAGACTTTGTAAGACAAGCTAAAACACAGAAAACGGTCAACAGGCATGCGCTGAAGTCTTGCAAACGGTAGAAAGTGGGAGTATTCATCCTCGAAAGAATATTCGATGACCACAAATCGATTCGAAGCTAGTTTCTCGAAACTGGTGCTCAAGCTTTGAAAAAAAAAGAGTTAAACTACATCGGCCGTAAGGAAATACATGTCTATCTTATCTAACTCGTCCAGTAGAGCCCACTGTTACTCGAACTTCGATCTAACCCCGAGCTTGGGACAACAAACTCGAGTTGGATAAACTCGAATAGTAAGCTATATGCTCTTTAAAACCGTTTTATGAAGTCACTTTTTTTTTTTTCAATTGTTCAATTTGCATCTCCTGAAAGCGAACGGACTGGTTCTTTTAAGGTCGCTCCTGGGTAAAGTCTGAATAGAAAGCTCGAATAGTATAGTTCTCGAATGAAAACTCTGCAGCTATCAAGAACTTATGAGCATTACTTTTGCATCATACTATTACTAATAGCAATTCACCATACGTAGGCATAAAGGAAAAAATGAGCTCATACTAATCCTGATATAACGACCTGCCTGAATGCGTCCACGTGCATGCCTTGTACAATAGACAGTCTAGTTAAAAGACATACCACATGGGGAGGGAGGCTGTAGCATAAGCCCGCGCTTTAAAGCAATTTTATGCAATTTTGTGGGAGGGGGAGAGGTGATTAAAAGTTATGATTAAAAGTTATGATCAACAGTTGTTGATTTAAATCAGACCAGGTTTATTAGCTATCCTGAGATAAGGGTTTTTACATTTTCCCAACTGATAATTCTCGCAAAAAAAAGTTTCAGTTTGTAAAAATGTACAAATTATCTTGAATGAACTGTTCAAACATACGCAAAAAATAGAAAAAGAAACATTCGTTTATGATCTCCCCTTGTTCAGACTGATCGACGTAACGGAGCATCTTTTGGTAGAAGCTATCACAGTGTTCATGAATTATTTCATCGAACTTTTCAGATATCAATTGGTAAAGCTCCGGCTCGTTCTTTGCCTCGTCTTGGATAACCGAGCGTTTCCAAACGGAGAAAAAGAGTTAAAATAGATCAGCCTTACGGCTGATGTAGTTTAACTTTTTCTTTTTTTTTTTTTTTCAAGGCTTGATTGCCAATTTCGAGAAACTAACTTCGAATCGATTTGTGGTCATCGAATATTCTTTCAAGGATGAAGACTCCTACTTCCTGCCGGTTGCAACAGTTCAGCGCATGCCTGTTGACCGTTTTCTGCGTTTTAGCTTGTCTTACAAAGTCTCTTTGAAAAATTCAAATTTGATTGCAAAGAATCCAAACTAGATCGAAAACATATATATATATATATATATATATATATATATATATATATATATATATATATATACACCAATTACATCGAGGAAAAGCCAATTTAATGAACTAAAACAACACACAAAAACTGATAAATTCACATATTCACTTTTCATTTATTTCTTGAGCAGTCAAAATTTTCGACGCATTCCTGCGACCTGGTCACTGGTACAATTTCATCGTTACTGTTTGAAATTTAGTTGATTGCACATTCATATAGGCCTCAGACTTCTTATTTACTTCCTCTTCAGCTTATAGGTATGTGTGAATCTGCTTCGAAAATGTTTCATTGCTTTCTCTTTTCGCCATCAATCTTGGTTATCACTTGAAGTTTCCATTCTTTATCCGTTTAGCGGTTAGTATGTCTCATTCATTATTACCACCATCTTTGATCTGTTTTCCTTCGTTTCTTTCTCTCATCTCCTTCACTTGTCTTGATGTTTATCTTTGAACTTATGTAGATGTTTTCCGCTATATATAAATATAACGTATTTTAGTACATATTCTTGTGGTACAAGTCTACAGAAATTATATTCTTGCTATGCAGATGAAATTGTATTTTAAGCAGTGCAGTGTAAATATTAAAAGAAAATTCAAGACAATGAACGATAATTGGTTGCAGATCAAATATTATATTGGATCTACCTACCAGGTTCTTATTTGGAGAACCTCTCTTCTAAATAAGTCACCTCCCCACGGCTAAAATATGTAAGTCTACCCATCACACACAGCGGTCTTACGACACTTGTCTCTATGTCTGTACATATGTATATATATACATATATATATATATATATATATATATATATATATATATATATGTGTGTGTGTGTGTGTGTGTGTGTGTGTGTGTGTATGTATGTATATATTCATGTATATATATATGTATATATATACATATACACACACATCCAAACACATACACACATACACTCATATATGTATGTATATATGAAAGTAAACAAACAAAGTTTGTTTTTAGAAGCGTTGAGATGTATTTTAAGATACAGAAATAAATTTATTTCTCAAACGCGTGATAATGCTATAAATAGCGTGATCAGGATAAATTATCCATACATTGTAGAAAAATACGTTACTGGTCAGCCATGAGACTCGAACTCACATCTCTGTGATGTATATATATATATATATATATATATATATATATATCAGGCTGAATAAAAAAGTAAGCAACGTTTTGAAACATGAAATTTAGCACAATATATTTCAGGGATGCAGAAATCAAAGTAAGTACCATTACAATCAACACATTTTTGCCAATCTGTTACAAGTCTGTTTATTCCGGTCACTTAAAAATCTGATGTTTTGGAGCTGATGAACTCTTTGAACACACTTTCAGCATCGGTTTGATTTTTGAACTCCTTCTCTCACAGGAAACCATCAAGGTTTTTTTTTTTTTTTGAAAAAGTGGTAGTCGGTAGGAGAAAGGTCTGTGGAATAAGCTGGTGGGCGGGGAGGGAACTTGAAGCCAAATTCCCTCAACTTCTGGAGCATCATTAGTGAAATGTATGGTCGAGCATTGTCATGAGGAATGGTTGACACTCTTCTGTTGACCAGTCTGGGACAGGAGTAGCAGTTTTTTTGTTCATTTTGGCAATTTCATGACAATATGTTTCTGCAGTGATGGTTTTTCCAGGTTTTAAGAAGTTATAGTGAATGAGTCCAGCAGTACACCACCAAGTCAGATGATCTTCTCAGAAAAGTTGTTCCTTAATTTTAAGGGATCCTTTTTATTCATCAAATACGTGCGTGCGTGTGTTTATGTGTGTATGTATTTACTTATGTATTGCACGTACAGTAGCTTGGTGTAATCAATTTGTTGTCTTCTATTATAAAAAGGCAAGTGCTCTATGGCCGGGATTTAATAACTTCTATCGGAGCCGCTTGACATCAAGTACTCAGTCTATCAGGTGTGTCCACCTTTTCAAAACTTCTTTACAAATTTTGGCTCTTTAATCTTTATTGAATATCGAATGTACTGAGGAGATTACCTCTTAAAATGAGACACAATTTCCAACCAATAAAATAACACAGTGCATACTCTTACGAAATCGATTTAACACCAACGGCTCACTCAACTCACATTGTAAACAGTTATTACTGGATAATATCGCATGACTCACATACCATATACTCTATACCCCCACCCCTGCTATTAAGACATGAATCACGTACAAAATACGAATACCCCTTCAAACAAAATAGTACAGCTCACAGCCAACAAAGGAGCTTCTATGCGCTCGCTCAACATTCTAGAGATAGTAGCCAAATTTCCTCATCATTTCCTCAAATCACACCCTAATATGTTACAGAAAAACATTGCAAAACGTAGTCCTAGATGGAATGGTCATGACCAGAATTCCTTTAGTCATGGGTCTGCTTAATAAGGAATCACCTGAGACTATACAGCAAAAGACAACCCACGCTATACGAACTATACACAACAAATAAAACACTAAAATAACCAGATACAAAAACAAAAAAAGTGGCACTCCGTCGATTACGACAACGAGGGTTCCAGTTGATCCGATCAACGGAACAGACTGTTCGTGAAATTAACGTTCAAGTGGCTGAGCATTCCACAGACACGCGTACCCTTAACATAGTTCTCAGGGAGATTCAGTATGACACAGACTGAGACGAGGATAGCCCTGTGATGTACAGGTATGTACAGATGCTACGCATTTTTGCCATCTGAGTGGGCTGGAGCAACATGAAATATAGTGTCTTGTTCAAGGAAACAACGCGCCGCCGGGAATCGAACTCATAACCTGATGACTGTCAACCGAATACCCTAACCACTAAGCCACGCACCTTCTACAAATAAAACAAAGCCCACGACAATGCAAAATTTATATGAACCTGAATTCCCGAAAGACAATGCTGCACACGTCTCAGGAAGAGGAGGAGCATCTTGCGATGCAGTAGATACTCGCCTCAAATATAATGAGATATGATGAATATCATATTATCTTCTATTGTCACAAGGCCTGAAATTTGAGGAGTGGGGTCAGTTCGATTATATCGACTCCAGTAATCGATAGGTACTTTATTTTATGGATCACCAGAAGGACGAAAGGCAAAGTTGACCTAGGTTGGATTTGAACTAGAAGCGTAAGCTATTACCGTATGACATTTTATCAGGCGCTCTAGCGATCCTACCAAGGGTAATAATGGTTTTGGAAATGAAATAAAGAATACTTACGGTCTGCACTAATAGACTGAATGAGACTTGTTTTGCTCACTTCTGACGGTTCCCAATTCTGGAAATATATATATATTTATATATAAATGGAGACGTTCAGTATTATATGTCTAGGTTTATAATATAATCATGTGTCTGTGGGCATGCTAATATATGCAAGCGCGCATGCATATGGTGTGTGTGTATGTGCGTGCGTATTTGTGGGGGGGGGGGGGGGAGTGGGTGTTTGTGTGTGAGAGTGTGTCTGTGTGTGTCTGTGTGTGTATCTGTGTGTTTATATACACATTGGTAAAGAACAGAAAAGAAGAAAGAACACTCAACCTATATGGACATAGAGATGAATATATTTCGTATCTATTTTGGTTATCATTCATTAACTAATTATTTAAAATATTTGAAATATTTTAATTTTTGACAGCAAAAGCGTACCAACTCTGAAAGGGTGTTTAAGATGGTGTCTTTTTAAAATAATTCATTCATTTTGACTGAACGGCAAAGATCCTGTTTCTTAGCTTGGCATGTTTTAATATATTTCAAGCCTTTTTTATAGTTTACTAGCAGAAATACCCGGCGTTGCCCGGGTTAAAGAGAATAATGAAATCTAAAAACGCCGTCTAGACTACGCATCATCTTTATATATAGAGATGTATATACACACACGCACCCAAACACACGTATATATATGTATATCAATATAAATATATGAAAGTCAATGAAGTTTCGTAAAAGAAGGTGATCATGTACATACTTTCTTGCTGTTGTGATTATAACACCTCATTGTAAACTATGTTCCTTGTTTTCCCTTGTGGAGCATATACAAATAGGTTTTTTGTTGCTGCCCACTCTTGAGCAGCCAACATACAGTTGTCCATGTGAGAAGCAGGGCTCTTCCAAGAGAAGACCAGCTACATACAGTGTTTGACCCTGATATTTGTTTATGGACATGGCAAAAGTCACACGAAGGGGGAATTGTAGTCTTCTGAATGTAAAAGGAATGTCTGCTCCTGATGGAGTAAGAGGAATTCTTGGAATAAAGACGTCATCCCCTTTTGCACATCCAGAAAGAATGGTAGCCTCGATAACGTGTGACATCATTTTCTAAATAATGCTCATCTGTTATGTTCGGGTTAAAATTTCATCAACATCAAAAATATATGAATTTTCATGGAAGTTATGGCCGTTATGCAAAGAATATAATTTCCAAATTTCATAAAGATCCATTCAGTACTTTTGACGTAGTTTTGGATAAGAAAACAAATGACTAATGTGTGTGTTTGTGTGCATGTGTATGTGTGTGTGATGGGTGTATATATGTATAGATATCTGTATGCATGTATATATGTATATATGTGTACATATTACATGTACATCTATATATATATACATCTACACATATGTATACATATACATGTATGTATAGATCTATATATATATACATATACGTGTACATCTATATGTATACATATACATCTCTCTCTCTCTCTCTCTCTCTCTCTCTTTCTCTCTCTCTTTCTCTCTTTCTCTCTCTCTCTCTCTCTGAAAGTATCTGTCATTACAGTATCGAAATGGTGTACATATACATGTATATGTATACATATACATCTCTCTCTCTCTCTCTCTCTTTCTGTCTCTCTCTTTCTCTCTTTCTCTCTCTGTGAAAGTATCTGTCACTACAGTATCGAAATGTGATTGTTTCGGTTAGTGGAATAGTTTCATTTTTAAAGTGAAATTATTTGACATGAGTGTTTTTGTTTCACTTTTGACACGTAATACTTAAATAGTGGAGGAGATATTATGTTGCCGTGTGCTCGAACTCTGCAAGAAGTTAATAATTTTTTTTTGACTAAAACACAACTGGAACCCTAAGTAAGGCATGTGTAAAATTTGAATGAAATTGGTTGCGTAGTTCTCGAGTTTTAGGGATTCACACAGACAGACAGACAGACAGACAGACAGACAGACAGACAGACAGACAGACAGACAGACACACATTCTCATTTTTATATATATAGATAACGTTGTTATTTTACAAAGTCCATATGTATTTTGATAGATTTTTCTCTGAACATTTTTTAGATTTCATAAAGAATGTTGATACTGATTAAATCATTTCTTAAGTTTATTTTCACTGAACCAAGTATAGTTTTTGTAAACGAATTATCAGCTATGAATGTACTTCAGCAATAAACTGATAATTTCAAAATACATGAGTTAAATAATGAACAATTTACAGTGCTTAAATACAGCCACACGAGTAGTAAGTATTAGATGAAGACGGTTGCTTAAGCTCTCTACTTCTGATGTTTTCTATTGCAAAATATATGTACACATTTGAGGCTAAATCTAACATTATTTCTGTTAAAAAATTTATAATAATCTCTGATTCCATACTAAATGTATATCTAGTAAGTAAAATGTATTCAAAATGCTATTTATGTCTTTATTGCCCACAGGGGACTAAACACAGAGGGGACAAACAAGGACAAAGAAATTAAGTCGATTACATCGACCCCAGTGCATAACTGGTACTTATTTAATCGACCCCGAAAGGATGAAAGGCAAAGTCGACCTCGGCAGAATTTGAAACAAATGATTTTTATTGTTATAGTGTACTACAGAACATGTCTACAAATTTTTAGTCAATGCTGTATGTTATGACGTTTGTAAATATTATGTCTATATCCGCAATATGACCGTGGACAGAAAATCCTTTCCACTGGAAGCACAAGGCCTCAAATTTGGAGGAAGGGATTAAGTCGATTACATCGACCCCAGTGCGTAACTAAGACTATTTGCTCGACCCCGAAAAGATGAAAGGCAAAGTCGACCTCGGCGGAATTTGAACTCAGAACGTAGCGGCAGACGAAATACCGCTAAGCATTTCTCCCGGCGTCCTAACGATTCTACCAGCTCACCGCTCTTGTGGACAGAAAATGACAGAACAGTTGTTTAGCGACTCAACAGCAGCAGAGCACCTTCCTCAACTACCCGCGAATACATTGCTAATAAAACCACTGATATTAGTGGCTTAGGTAAACTGGATAAATAAATTTGCATATTTAACGCTTTCATGACTGCTAGCTGAAATATTAAATTAAATTAACTTTAAGTATTAAATTCAAATATCAAATTGATTTTACGTTTTCTGTTCTGACGTGACTAAAAACTGATTATATCTATAAAACTTTTTTTCCTTTAAACCCGCTTATTTTTAACGCTTCATTGTAATAAGTTCTGAACGAGGCATTGAACCAAATGGTTTTTGTGTTTCTTTTTCAGTTTTAATGATTTTTACGTCTTCTATTTCATTTGAATTGAAATATTACATTTCTAAATCTCTCAGACAGATTTATACAGTAGCAGCACGATAAAGTGATGGTATGTTGCCAACTTAATGTGGTAGTCTCATGAAAGGGAAGAATGCTACTGCTATTTAGTCCTAGGAAACCGTGTTTCCAGTTAGCCGTGACACATTTTCTGAGTCCTAATGTTTTCACAGGGGAGATAAGCATCTCCACCCAGGTGCTTATCTCCCCTTTGAAAACATAAGGACACAAAAATGTATCGTGGCCAACTGTAAACGGTGTTTCTTAGGGCTAAATAGCAGTAGCATTCTTCCCTTTCATGGGACTACCACATTAAGTTGGCAACATACCATCACTTTATTTCATTTAACGCTTCGTTGTAACAAGGGCCTACTTTGCTGATAAACCTATCTGATGTTGTATTGAATAACCATATACTAGCATTTTTCATTGCCTTATCAAATATAGATGCGAGTGATTTCATGCTGAATTTTCGTATTGCAACTTTCCATTTGTTTTCTTAAAAGGCATTTATTTGTTGCCTGAAAACCTTATAAAGCAACGTTCTAACTAATTCAGAAAGTATTATTGTTAACGTGTTCAGTTAACGGTTTGCATCATTTATCCTGTATATAAATACAAAATTGTTTCATTTGTTATATTGATTACTTGAAGATTGGCAAAAATTATGTCATTTCGGCTTAAAAGTAAAACTTACATACACACAGAGGAGAGAAAGAGAGGAGAGAGAGAGGCGTGTATGTATGTGCGTGTGTATGTGTGTGTGTCCGTGTGCATGTGTATAACAATATTTATTCAAAGCTGACTGTAAATAATTATTCCACGCTACTTGACAGTATTTAGTTTTTATTGCAATTCCCTTAAGCGTGAAACGGTAACCAACATACAATCTCTCTCTCTCTTTCTCTCTCTCTCTCTTTCTCTCTCTCTCTCTCTCTCTCTCCATTTATATATATATATATATATATATATATATATATTTATGTGTTTCAGCCAAGTGGCTGCGGTCATGCTGGTATATATATACACACAAAATTTTATATATATATATATATATATATATATATATATATATATACACAGAAAATTATACAGCGTGTACAACCTATTTAATATGTTCGTGTACACTCGTACACACACATACACACACACATACACACGCACACGCACCAACACACACAAACACTTATATATATATATATATATACATACATACATACATACATATAAATATATATATATATATATATATATATATATATATATATATATATATATATAGAGAGAGAGAGAGAGAGAGAGAGAGAGAGAGAGAGAGAGAGTTGATTGCCGTTTCACGCTGAAGTGAATTGCAATATAAACTAAATACCGCCAAGTAGAGTGAAATGATTATTTAGAATCAACTTTGAATCCTTCTCTCTCTTTCTCTCTTTCTCTCTCTCTCTCTCTCTGTTTCTCTTTATTTTTTGCTTGTCTTCATCAGATAATCTGATGAAGACGAGGGAATAGAAACTTTGAAGTCACAGTCACCTCCTTATGGTATGTATGTATGTAGGTAGGTAGGTAGGTAGACAGGTAGCTAGCTAGGCAGGTAGGTAGATAGATAAATCGACAGATGGATAGATAGTTTATCAATTATGTACTTCAAGGTTGTAAGATGTGACTTTCGTTAGGACAGTCATTTTATAAGTATCTATGTAAGTATATGCTTGTTAACGAAATTTGCCTGTCAGAAACATAAATGCTTATAAGATGTCAAGGCGAAAGCCACTGCTTGAAAATTACATGAAGCTATAATACATTTTTGCAATCATATAAATTATCTATATATTCCATATATGGAATGGTCTCTCATTTTAAATTTGTAAATTATTTCTTTACTCTCACATGCACGCTGGCACAAGTACAAGCGCACTTCGTAGCACTCCGTCGGTTACGACAACGAGGGTTCCAGTTGATCCGATCAATGGAACAGCCAGCTCGTGAAATGAACGTGTTAGGGGTTCAGCACTCCACATACACGTGTACTCTTAACGTAATTCTCGGAGAGATTCAGCGTGGCACAGTGTGTGGAGCTTTAGGTGTTTTCGTTCAATAAACACTCACAAAGCCCAGTCTGGGAATCGAAACCGCGATCCCACGACCGCGAGTCCGCTGCTCTAACATCTGGACCATCGCACCTGCACACACGCGCACATACACATCGTAATGAAAGAATTGTTAAATATATTCAAATATATTTTACATAAAGCAGATATCTGATATAGGACCCAATATGTTGTGGGGGGAGGGGGAGTGGATAGATATGTTTAGTATATTAGAAGCTGACAGTCAACGTTGAGTATCGGTCTGAGCTGAGTTGTTCACTATTAGTCAGTCGTGAACAGTCGTGAACAGTCATAAACAGTGAATCCAAGGATGAAATTCAGAACTGATCGCCAACTTTTTATATAATAAATGTGTGTATGTGTGAATATGTGCGTGTGTATGCGTATATATGTATGTGTGTTCTCGCAATCATTCTCACGCGTGTTTGTACATGTACGAGATACAGCGGGCTGTTTGTATACATATGTCTATATACTTGTGCTTCTTTCTGAACATATCTGTATGCTGTGAATATGTGTGTGCATGTGTGTGTGTGTATTTGGATGTGTGAGCGCGGGCGTGTTTCAAAATATGGAGGACTTTCAAGAAACGTATAATAAGACTTTGAATAATTATTTGTTGATATCAGTCCTAGCTTGGTGTTATGATGATAGAAATTTGCTGAATAAGGCCGTGTTGAGAGATCTATCAATACAAGTTCAAAACTCCAAACGAATAAAACACTCACTTATTAACACACTGCACCAGCTGCTTGCACGTATAAAGCTGCACTTATTCATAATTTATTTACAGCTGAATGAATTAAACCAAAGCGAGTAACATATCTTTGTCTTAGGTAATAGCCGCATTGGAACAAACAGATGTTTGACCGGTCATCGAAAAGCCGATCAATTCGTTTAGTTGCGACTCTACTGAATTAACTTGATCAAAGCTAACAAAATTGAATGGTGAAGTTATTATAAAGACATATTTACCTTTGACTTTGCATCGGAAGAAATAGTTTTTTCAATCACTGTCTTCTGAATAGAGCTATGTTTTGACATGGTATCTGATATTTTTAAAATAATAGAGAAAAAATAAATATCTTAATTGTGAAGAAGTGAAGTTGAGTAAAAATCATATTTATGCATAACTGCTTCACGTACGCCAATCCCCAACAATCTTACACATGAGCTTCTAGAAATAGCAGCCGCTGAAAAGCCTCGAGTCAAAACAAAATCACATTTATACACCTAAAGTACCCATGACCAGAAGGAATCACTGCACTCACCAATATATAAAACTACACTTACTACCTTCTCTGTGAGCATCATCAGAATCTACAGGTGTACAGAAAGTGTGGTTTTCAGTAGGGCATAGATGCCATATATGGTAATATAAATATATATGTATATATATATATATATATATATATATATATATATATATATATATATATATATATATATATATATATATATATATATATATATATATATGTATGTATGTATATATATATATATATATGTATGTATGTATATATATATATATATATATATATATATATATATATATATATATATATATATATATATATATATATATATATATATATATTTAAAAATTAGCATGTGAAACTTTTAATCCCGACCCATTTTTCTCTCTCTATTTCTCTGTCTCTCTCTCTCTCTCTCTCTCTCTCTCTCTCTCTCTCTCTCTCTCTCTCTCTCTCTCTCTCTCTTTCTCTTTATTTCTCTCTCCATTTATTTTTCCTCTCATCCCTTTCTGTCGAAGAGCATAGGCTCGAAACGTCAAAACTTTTCCATTTTCCCGAGAGTCAAACCAATACAACTACTTGTTGTTCCCTCCTTCCTTCGCTTGTCTGCCTCTCTGTGCCTTTTGTTTTCTGTGTATTTGAACCATAAATAAATAAATAAATAAATATATATATATATATATATATATATATATATATATATATAGCGATATATAGCAAGAAATTGAGGTTATGAGAGATAATGGTGTCAAGAAGACCCAAAGGTATCAGGTAATGCTGAGTAAGTGCTATGGACAGACTATAGTTAAGCTCCAGGTTCGGTGATTATGCGAATGATGAGTCCAACGTATGTCACATATCAGCATGTGTATATATACAAAAATTGACAGAATGAGATAAAAAATCCAAGGCTGTGAAAGATTTCAGAACATTTATAAATAGGTCATACACCTGTTTCCGGGATATTTTATATATCTCTTCATCGGAGACGGTGTGAGAAAATGGTTAAGCAATAGTTATTCTAGATAAGATATGAAAAAGAGAGTGAGGTGGAGGAATGAAAATAGACGTGAGATATGCAGGGACATTGTATCTTCAATTCCACTATTTACACAGAATAGTATATATATATATAAGATTCCTGTACATTGTGATTAAGTTGCAATAGTATTTAAGATTGGTCATTCCAAGCACAGAGTTTGTAAACGGTGTTATTGAATCGAGGTCCTTTTTTTTTTTGAAGTGACTAAAAAGTTGGGAATGTATTTGTAAGGTCACATCAAAAAACAGGAAGAGAGGAAAAAAGAAAGGAAGAAAGAAAAAAGAAAAGCGGGGAGAGAGATAATAGAGAAATGAAGAGAGGGAAAGTGTACTGGTTAGTGGTCAGTCAGGTTAAATTGATATGAGGAATGGGGAGGTGAGGGTGATAGAGAGAGAAAGATATGAGGTAATAAAAAGATGAGAGGATAAATTGTAAAGGAGTGTCAGGTATGTAGTGATAGAGCCTAAGTGAGGAGCAGAGAGAGGAGGTAGGGGTAGTAAAATGGTGGAATGAAGAATTTGGGAATATAGGTTAGGTTACTTAGAGGACAGGTCAATGCTTAGTAGTAGAAGAATATATATATATATATATATATATATATATATATATATATATATATATATATATATATATATATATATATATATATAAACAAATAGTAAATGAGTATATGCATATATACGTACAGGTATGTGCATACCGACATCCACCTGTATGTATAGGTGCATGTCTGGGTACAGGACATTGCAAACAAAACAGAGACAAGAAAACACACAAGCCACATAGAGAACATTCTACTTCATCAGCTACCTCCGTTTTAACACCGGCGTTTCGAAGAGCTGGGCAGGACGCATCGTTAAAACGGCTCTTCCCATGGACCGCAAATTAAATTTGTATACACAAATTAAATCTTGCCATGGAGGAATGTAGTGGCGGACAAAAAACAAGACAGGAAAACAAACAGAAAAGGCTTTACGGCCAGACGAGAAAAATTATGTGTGTATGAACGCTGTGAGGCACGAACTTGAAAGTAGGGACGAAGTGGTTTGCGTGTTTGCTCGGCGATAGCCAAGGAAGAAAAGGATTATTGACCGGAAGCATGTGACCATGCCGGTGTAAGGGAAAGAGAGAGAGAGTGGTAGAGGGAGAAACAATGGGAGGAAGTAGAAGAATAGGTGAGCAACGAGAGGAAAAGAGAAAGAGAGGAAGTACGAGGGGGAAAAAAAGATACGTAGTAGTAACAGAGGAAGAACGAGAGGGGTAAAGCGAGATACGTAGTAGTAAAGAGGAAGAACGAGGGGAAGAGAGAGAGTGGTAGAGGGAGAAACAAAGGGAGGAAGTAGAAGAATAGGTGAGCAACGAAAGGAAAAGAGAAAGAGAGGAAGTACGAGGGGGAAAAAAGAGATACGTAGTAGTAACAGAGGAAGAACGAGAGGGGTAAAGCGAAATACGTAGTAGTAAAGAGGAAGAACGAGAGGGGGAAAAATGATAGAGGAAGAGAAAGAGAAAGAGATAGAGTAGCGTCGGAAAATATAAAGTTACGTAAACTACTTACAATTGGAGACGCTGCGTTCAGTCATGTAAAAACAAATAGTAAATGAGTATATGCATATATACGTACAGGTATGTGCATACCGACATCCACCTGTATGTATAGGTGCATATCTGGGTACAGGACATTGCAAACAAAACAGAGACGAGAAAACACACAAGCCACATAGAGAACATTCTACTTCATCAGCTACCCCCGTTTTAACACCGGCGTTTCGAAGAGCTGGGCAGGACGCATCGTTAAAACGGCTCTTCCCATGCACCGCAAATTAAATTTGTATACACAAATTAAATCTTGCCATGGAGGAATGTAGTGGCGGACAAAAAACAAGACAGGAAAACAAACAGAAAAGGCTTTACGGCCAGACGAGAAAAATTATGTGTGTATGAATGCTGTGAGGCACGAACTTGAAAGTAGGGACGAAGTGGTATATATATATATATATATATATATATATATATATATATATGTATGTATGTATGAATATGTATACACTCATTAATAGAACCCTGGAAAGTCTTACATCTAGGCAACCTAGACCCTATGCACATACATTTAACACTAGGTCAAAAATTAACACAACTAAAACAGCTAACAATAGGGATGAAGGGATATATAAAATATCCCGGAAACAGCTGTAAGACTTATTTATAAATATTCTGAACGCTTTCACAGCCTTGGATTTTTATCTCATTCTGTTTATATATATATATATATATATATATATATATATATATATATATATATATATATATATATATATATATATATATATATATTAGACAAAATGAGATAACGAAGTCAAGGCTGTGTGGAGTTTTCAGGACATTTATAAGGGAAAAGACATAGATATAGTCTTACAGCTGTTTCTGGGATATTATGGATATCTCTTCATCAGAGACGATGTAAGATGGTTAAACAGAGGTAAATATTTGAGTTCGAAATAAGGAATTATTATGGAAAAGAAGGAGATAAGAAATATAGAGGGAAATAAGAGAATGAAAGTAGAAAGAAAAATATAAAATATATAAAGCTATCGTAGTTGCAGTTCCATTATTCGAGAAAAGTGCTGTATAGAA
Organism: Octopus bimaculoides; assembly: GCF_046866305.1. Classification (NCBI taxonomy): domain Eukaryota; kingdom Metazoa; phylum Mollusca; class Cephalopoda; order Octopoda; family Octopodidae; genus Octopus; species Octopus bimaculoides. The sequence goes on from NC_142929.1 coordinate 99,973,225, forward strand.
GCAGTAAAAACAAGTTTCTTGTACATGGTGTTTAAGTGCCAATAGTAGTTCATGGTTAGTCATTTCAAAGTATGGAGCCGTGGATTCTGTATTGCTTGTTCGAAAGGGTCTTGTGGTGTGAAGGAAAATTTAAGAATGTATTGGTAGTATTTATGGATAGCTGGGAGGGGCGGAGATGTGTATGTTTAGAATGAGGAGATAAGTCAAAATGAAAACAGGAAGAGAAAATGAGAGGAAGAGAGAAAAAAATGAAAAGAGTGAAAAGAAAAAGCGAAGGGTGAAAAGTGAGAAAAGGAGTGTTAGTTGGTGGTCAAGATAATGTGACGGGAAGGTAGGGAGAGAAGTGGGGAGGGATAGGAAGAGATGAGAAGATAAGGAGTGAGATGTGTGAGTAGGAGAGATATGATAGAGCTGCATTAAGGGAAGGGTAGAGAAAAGGTATGGATGGGGTGTTACCAAAGTGAGTAGTAATTTTAGCGGTAAATTTTAAAGTGGAGGGAAGAATACGAGAATGTCAAATTTCTATAAATAGACGTATGTGGTTGTATAGGTTAGTGTGAAAGGTAGGAATCAGAGAGAAAGTTAGGAAGGGAAAGAAGGCATAATTGCATACGTACACGGTCTGTCCATAGCACTTACTTAGCGCTATCTGCCACTCTTTGGGTCATCTACATACCAATACCTCTCATATATATATATATGGAACAGTTGATCTGTATGTAGCATCGAGTCATTCACTTAGCAACCTACGTGGTACGGATTTGCTTCATCAGAGCTGACCCTAGCGATAAACAACAACAAAAAACCATTCCATATACCACCACTCCATTCTGCTACATATCAACCACCCTAGCATTATATAACCACGCCAATCCGTCACACCATTCAAGTACACCACTCCATCAAATCTCTCCACTAAACTACACCACTCTATTAATCCACTCATTATTCCTCGACACTGTTCCTCTCTGTATTACCCCTCTATACTTTTCTGTCATACTCCTCTACATTATTCCACTCCTATGTTCTACCGTACATTTCTACTACTATTCTACAGACTATTCCTTCGCGACATTCCACCTCGGCATGCCGACACAACACGCTAGCATTTCACCAAATCTTTACACCAGACCACATAACCACGCAACCAATCAGAGTTATATTAAGCAGTGAACACACCAAAACACATCAGCCATAGTGTTTTACTGTCTTGAGAATATTATTGCGCTAAATACACCCTTCTTTTACTGAACACATTGTGATTGTATTAAACGCACCAACGTTTTACTCAATTTTAAATACATACTGCTTTGAACCAATAAACTGACAAAATGAAACCAATATAGTGCAGTATCCAAAACAGCAACCATTCTTGTTCCCATTAACATAAATTGTAAACAGATGTTTTCAGTTTATGTTAATAACCTTGAACTGGTAGAATGAGAACATCCAAAATATTTGCTACACACTTTAGTGCTACCGTCTCGTGGACAAAAGGAAGTACCAGATACATTAAACATGGTTGTATTCTATTTGTGTAGACTAAAAATTCTTCCTGGTTTTGAGAAAGACTTCTGCTTATCTGTCAGTTTTCATTTACATTAAAACCTTTTGACATTATCCAAAGAAAAAGAGTCTGAATGAATAGAACGAGGCTTTTATCTACGTGCTTTATCATCTGTAAATAAAGGTTAATCCACACTATCGTGTGAGTTCTAAAGAAATTGGTTCCTATTATGCTGAGAAAGTGAACCATTTCACTTTCACTGATAAAAATTTATCAGTAAATTTTCCTGGTAATATTATTCTTCTTTTTGAAGGATTTGATAAAAATCAGATAAACTAAAATAAAACATAGTACGAAAATATTTATTTTCCATGATTGGAAATCACAGTTATTACGTAAATGATAGATCACAAAGAACTGCAAATGTTCCAGCTGTCAGTGGAGAACATCCCCAGTAGACAAACTCTAATCAGTGGATGCTACCAACATTGAAGACTGGTTATAAAATAAGTTGAGAGATTAGGATTTTGTGCATACATAATTACAGAAAGCTATTGAGCAATAGTGTGAGGAAGTATTAAAAACAATTTTAGCCTAACAACAATGTATAGAAACTCATACATAAGTCAGGAAATAAAATACAAGGTTATACAATAAATGTATTTCTATGTTGTGTGTTTATTCAATGTAACTGTAAGAATACACAAACATCTACACGCGGACTTATAATACATTATGTATATTATTATAAATGTAATGTATTATATAACATATGGATATAAACCATTGTATGTATATGTAGATATGTACAATGTGTGTTTGTGTGTGCGTGTGTGCATACGTGTATATGTGTGTGTGAAGATAGATAGATAGATAGATAGAAAGATAGATCATACAGTGGTTTATTGGACTCTCTTGTCAAGATTGAATTTCCTACGCTTACAAAATTTTATTAACTTTAATATTAAAGAAGAAACAGATAAACTCCGGTTACCACGTTGCAAAATAGGCGAACTATTTTGGTTTAAACGCTTCGTCTTCGATTTCTTTCTTTTGTTCATGTCTATTACTGTAGGTTCAGCATCCTATTAAAAATATATATGGTCACAAGACAAGTTAAATATTAAACATACAACCAAAATTAATGAGCATCAAACAGTATGTTATTATTATCAGTTTATAATAATTGCCGTTGTTGTTGCTGCAGTCGCTGTTCTTTAATGTTCTGTTATATGAAGAAAAATTACTATTTTCAAAGTTTTCTGCGAAGGAAAGGACTTATGCTCAGAAATAAAGCCTTATCTGGATGCTTTCAACTGAGTAGATCTGCTATAAGCAACCAAATGCCATGTGGAGGTATTAAGCCAAAAGAAAGATTAAATCTACTTCCCAAGAAGAGGGTTGACACGGTTTCTGTTCAGTAAATTTAACTCAAAGGGCTTTGATTTACCTGAAACTGTGACAAAAGATACCTGCTTAAATTGCCGTGCAGTGTGGTTGAACTCGTAACCGCATAGTTACAAATATGCCTTGATTCAGCACTAAGGCCACAGCTCAAATCTTATGACCAAAGATTTTCCATCCGTGACCATACCGTCAATAATAAATTATTAACCAATATATCCTACTTTGAAGACAATGGGGTATTATTAAAAGGAGGTGCAGTTATTATTTCTAGCAGGTCGAGCAATCACATAGAAGCTCCCTCGTTTGTTCGTTAGCAGTGTGGTTGGTGCCGTGGGTCAACGTTAAGTTTGCGCCAAAAGATTAAAGCGATTTGCTTATGTTTTTTAATGTGCTAAAGGATGACTTTAATCTGTTTGTATACCGACTTCTTTCATTAGTAGGAGTCCGCATATTTCGTGAGAGGCAGAACAGAGATAATTAGATTTATTCTATATGACGGAAGAAAGACAAGCCAACTCTAACAAATTTTAAATCAGTAAATAACTACCTGAAGATAACTTAGCCGAGTTATAAGAGTACTGGATAAAATGTCTAATGGTGTCCCTCTCGGTTCTCTGCACTTTGACCTCAAACGCCGCCGAGGTTAACTTTGCTTTCATCTTTTCGGGTCGATCAATCCAGCATTGAAGCCGATTCTTTGTCTTTACATCTCACGTTCTCTCTCTCTCTCTCTCTCTCTCTCTCTCTCTCTCTCTCTCCCTCTCTCTCTCTCTGTTTCATGTACCTGCAATTCAAGATCCAGGATTGTCGCATACTATGTCACTTTGATTCCGCCTGAGAATTACGTTGAGTTAAGAGTACACATGTCTATAGAATGTCCAGCCACACATTTAATATTCGCGAGAATTCGGTTGATCGAACAAGTGATTAATGCTCATCGTCGAAGCTCATGGGGAACCAACAGCTACTGATTTATTACATTAACATAAGATCACAAGGAAAATGGGATGGAATCGATATAATCAAACCAAGTACAAGACTGATATTTTATCTATCGACTTCCGAATGATGAATGGCTGGAATTTAAACACTACATGCAAAGGACATGCGAACACTGCACATGCAAGGTATTTAGTAAAACAGAAGAATCTGAGGAAATGGTGATGATCCACGTTGGCAAATAATAATAATCCTTTCTACTCATATTTGTAGGGAAGGGACTTGTCGATTACATCCACCCCAGTGTTTCACTGGTGCTTAAATTAATCGACTCCGAAAGGATGAAAGGCTAAGTCAGCCTCGGTGGAATTTGAATTCAGAGCGTAAAGAAAGACGAAATGCCGCTAAGCATTTTTCCCGGCGTGCTAACGCTTCTGCCAGCTCGCTACCTTATTGGCAAATAATAATAATACAAACAGTTCGAATTGTGAAATAAGTTCTATGCAGGGAGAAAAGGGAAGTAAGTCTGAACTTTCGAAATTAAATGTTTAGTATTGCAGGTTAATTGATTGAGAATATTGGATGTACGAGCATTTATCTCGATTATGAGTTACCTCAGAGTTCTCCATTTCTCTCATCTCCTTCTAATGATGAATCCTTTTTTTGGAAAGAGTGCCAATAATTGAAAAAGTGGGAGAAATTACCAATATATTACAGATGAATTCGTCGTAAAGAATGAAAATTTTAGCATTTCAGCTTTTTATTCTTCTATACAAAATAGAGAAAATTCGTGATGTTATTAGCCTGTCTGTTATGTACACAGACCCTCGCAATTTTGGGGGGGATTCTGAACGTCATCATACATCACTGGTCCTTATGTCTGTTAATAACAGAATAAATGAAGCACAAAGCTGAAACTGGTGGCATGTTTTCAGACGATATGAAGACAATACTATATTACAAGACATTTAAAACGATAAATGTCGCCCTTTCAAAGCCTTGCCAGGCTCATGGGCCCGGTTTCCCGGTTTCTATGGCGTGTGTGTTCCCCCCAGCTGGATGGGACGCCAGTCCATCGCAGCGTTACTCAAGAAACAGGAAGAAAGAGTGAAAGTTGGGGCGAAAGAGTACAACAGGGGTCGCCACCACCCCCTGCCGGAGCCTCGTGGAGCTTTGGTGTTTTCACTCAATAAACACTCACAACGCCCGGTCTGGGAATCGAAACCGCGATCCTCCGACCGCGAGTCCGCTGCTCTAACCACTAGGCCATTGCGCCTCCGCACAAGACATTTAGTCCGGCACATTTCTACAAATTAAACTACATTTACCATTCTTTGGGATCGCCAAGGAACCAGGCTTAATACACAATAAGGCATTTTGAATCACACACTATTACATCAACTTAAACTATATCCGCCTTTCTCTGTGTAAAGAAAGATACTACCGACATACAGGTACCACCACTTAAACTGCAGTCACCGATCTATATACACAAGGCAGGCTTTTTATATAATGGAATTGATATTGATACGAGATATTGCATAAAGTTAGATAAGAATGATGGAATTTCAAGAACAGCTAGAGACCATTGTGAGACTGCTACTGCTACTGCTGCTGCTACTACTACTACTACTACTACTACTACTACTACTACTACTACTACTACTACTACTGTTGCTGCTACTGCTGCAGACAATGCTGCTGTTACGGCTTCTACTACTACTACTACTACTACTACTACTACTACTACTACTACTACTACTACCAACCTTCTGTTCCCCAAAGAGATTATGACACGGAAGCCTAAAGTGGTGGAATATGAATTTAGGATTACTTACTATTTGGATTTCGTCTTTCAATAAGCAGAGAGCATCGTGGGCATTTCTTGAAGCTGCGTAAGGGAGGAATTGAATATATTGACCAATAATTTCAGTTAGTATATTGTCAGTATACAATGACATTGTGCAGTGTGCATAGTGTAGTGTAGCGTTGTTGTTGTTGTTGTTGTTGTTGTTGTTTTTGCTGTTGCTGCTACTGCTGCTAAAATATTCTAGCCATGGCAGTACCATTTCTTTTTTTCTTTCTTCAGAAATAGCACGATGCAGTATGTCCAATATAGAAGACGAAAATATCTATGGTATCAAGCAACCACGTAGAAGCTCTCTAATTATTCATTGGATACTTACCTTTAGTATGGATTACTGAAAGATCGTGTAGTACGACAAAGAATTGTGCTATTATCATTGTTGTTATGAAGGCGGCGAGCTGGCAGACTCGTTAGCAATCCGGGGTAAGTGCTTAGCGGTATTTCGCCCGTCGCTACGTTCTGAGTTCAAATTTCGCCGAGGTCGACTTTGCCTTTCATCCTTTCGGAGTCGATAAATTAAGTACCAGTTGCATACTGGGTTGATCTAATCGACTGGCTTGCTCCCCACAAATTTCAGGCCTTGTGCCTATAGTAGAAAGGATTATTGCTGCTGTTATGTCTCTGGTTAGCTATCCTCGGGCAAGATCTATGACACCAAGATAATACTCAGATTCATCGTACAATCCTCAGATCCGTTGCTATTGATATACCATATTTCAGTCTTATAGAGGTCCGTAGTGCAAATTTCGACATACATTTACTCTGCGTGTGTATCTACGTGTGATATAAATGCACTGAAGTAGATGGTTGTGCATCTTTTTAGTACACGAGTAGCAATGATTACGCTTTAAGTATGTATGTGTATACCATATGTAGATATGTGATTGTGAGCACATGCTAATACCAAGAAATTTAAATAGGATGCCTTTGGAAGGATTTACAAATTTTCAAGTATCACTAATCGATTGGATTTAAAGGATCGAAGTCAGTTTGCTTTCTTCTTTTTTGGAGAATCATAACATTTCCTGGCTGTTATGCCAATATATCGTTATATAGCTCAGTGCACCTTGATAATAGGTTCAAATGACAATCTGTAGCGTGGCTGCAAGAGCTGTAAGCACATTCTAATCAATTCTAAGATAGTTATAGCATTCCTCTTTGGAAATACGAACAAGCGTAAACAAGTAGGACAAAACTCCATTCATGTGTCCTGTAAAAAATATTATGATCAACCCTGTATCTTGTCAGGGCTATGAATTGTATCTAAATAAAGGTTATGGTCATTGACAAAAACAGTGTGCGTGTCTAATTTTCCCCTATTCTGCAGATCTTAACGTAGCCTTGGCATGTCCTCAACAATATTGACAAGTACACTGGCATGACGAACATAAGTACAAAACCTCTCTTAGAATATTTCTGTAGTTAGTTGTTTCGGTTCTTAGTGCTAGCTGTGGATCATGTAGTAGTAAGTCGTTAACGGCATTAACTGTAGGAGAAGAAACCTTGGCGTGGCGTAATTACTCTAGTATCAATAAGTGAGAGATAAATTCTAATACCTTCCTTCAGTTTACTAGTACTGTCTGTAGATTACGATACCATGTTTCAATTCCTTGAGAACAATTTTGTTGATGAGAAGCTGTTCGACACAGACCCAAATTCTTTTTTCTTTCGTTTGTTATTTTTTTTATGATCTTGGAGAAACATATTCAGACAACCCGTATAAGTTTCTTTACAACATTTCAGTATGATGTGGGCTTGTAGCATTTTGCTATATTTGTTCTCTTGGTTCAGAGGCACGTGTTATCCGTTGAACTGTCAATCCATCTGACACGTCGAGACGTGACATCCATTGTTGTTTTGTTTTAAACAGATTGGCGAGAGTTTCCCTGTATAATCGATTATCAGATCACTTCCAGATGACTTACCATTTGATAGATTTGCAATAACTGTCCGGAGAGTTTCACGTATATTTTAAGAGGGACGTTTGCATAATACTCACTCCATGCATCATTTAATTTCACTGTATCGCAGTTGTGCAGTTTATTTATATCCTAGTTTCATCCCTCCAAAATAACTTCAGATCGTTCTGAGAAGCATTTACAACCTTGATGGAATTACCTCTTTATATGGCGATACACAGTTGGCAGGTTTCATGCAAAACTTACAATTGATACCCTTATCGTTTTGTAATCTCTTACGATAACTAAACTTTTGACATACTACTCATAGTCCTTATTTAAGGGCAATTAGTTGGCTTGTGACAGTCTTTTGTCGACAGGTTCTATTTATTTTGGATATTATCTACCATAAATTAGCAGCTTGTGCTTCCTGAATTCATTATTCCCTTTACATCTTACGGTAGTATCGAACTGTTCATTTTCCCCTACTCTATTGAAGTGGTAATCTAGTTTGGTTCTGTGTTATCATTACGATCTCTTACTCCCACGTCCTGATAAATGTTAAATGCAACACAGAACACTAGAAAATTCAATGCCCGAAAGCTGGAAGCTTCAATTTTGTGCTAGGTATATCATAGATATCATAGATAACATCAAGTCAGTAGGTTTACTATCGGTTCATTTCATAATCGTTCAATCATTTGCTGTTTTTTTTGTTTTTTTTTTCGGGGGTGATGTAAACAGTGAACTTCGCCTCAAGTCTTGCAACGAGATGTGCTTTGAATTGTTGTACCTTACTCATTTCTGTTTGTTCGTAAACGTGTGATGATATCAGACTTGCTTCTTAAGTTATAGTTATCATTTTTGCTTTGGTTCACGTTTTGGAGGCAGAATCTATTATCCTGCTGATATTATTTGCTGTACATTTCTGATAGATATTTTCCAATGTAAAGCAGTAAAGATTTTTTAGACATACGTTGTTTTCTGGCGTAACTGCTTTTCCTTGACATGTAAGTATTGGGGAATATGTTCTGCCCCAGTAGATCTTCATCATCTTCTTCAGTCGAGGGAGATCCCCCAGGATTTTTGCAAAATTTTTATTCAATCTCATATCTACTGGGGTTTCTCATGATAATTCCGCTACTTGCAATAACTGAACCCGGTCTTGCAATGGTTTATATAGTGATTCGGAAATATAAATATTATTTATCAGTTCCATTTTGTTGCTTCATCTTCTCCAAAAGACGATACTCTATGTGTATGTATGTATGTATGTATGTATGTATTATGTGTGGAGGTACAATGGCCCAGTGGTTAGGGCAGCGGACTCGCGGTCATAGGATTGCGGTTTCGATTCCCAGACCGGGCGTTGTGAGTGTTTATTGAGCGAAAGCACCTAAAGCTCCACGAGGCTCCGGCAGGGGGTGGTGGTGAACCCTGCTGTACTCTATCACCACAACTTTCTCTCACTCTTTCTTCCTGTTTCTGTTGTGCCTGTAATTCAAAGGGTCGGTCTTGTCACACTGTGTCACGCTGAATATCCCCGAGAACTACATTAAGAGTACACGTGTGTGTGGAGTGCTCAGCCACTTGCACGTACATTTCATGAGCAGGCTGTTCCGTTGATCGGATCAACTGGAACCCTCGACGTCGCAAACGACGGAGTGCCAACAAAGTATGTATGTATGTGTGTGTGCATGTATGTATGCATGTATGTATGTATGCATGTACATATGAAAGTATGTATATTCTCTTCCATTTTCAATTATTTGAATTGTTCCTGTAAAGAAGGAGCTAGTTTCTAACAAAAATACAAAGCTCCATCGTTGGAAAGCAGATAACAAAAACAAATGCCCATTTTAAACTTTGGAAAAGTCTCGCATATTTTTACTGTTTTACTTACAGATTTCTCGATTTCTTTTTCTAAAATCCCTAGCTTTTTCCATATTGTCACTTAGGTATTTACTCACAAAAACCAAGTGCACCAATTATTATTGGCATAAAAGAGAATTCATAATGTGGATATAAAAATAGGAGGTTTCGAAGCAACCTGTCCGTAGTTCTCCTCTTTCTCTGTGATTTTCGATTGTCCCAAACACAAATATATGCCTCGATATAATTACACTTCATAGAAATTTTGATGGGAAAGTTCCACCAAAATTCCTTGTTAATATTTACGTATGTATTGAATAAGAATGGGGTTCTCTATATCTATTACGGGGTTTCATTTACTCTTTTTTCGGATGGCATTATTTATTTTTTTTTTTTTGTTTTGTGACAACGCCGTGCCGCATAGAAACATTACCTTGACATTTTGGGGCAGCTGCTAATCATGTGTGATGTCTTCCACAGAAATGTATGTATGAGAGAGCAGTGCATGCCATCAAAGTGACACTGGGGTAAAATATACGAAGCCCGATATACCCATCATGGCTACTCGTCTGATAAGGGTACACCAGGCACATGCATCACAACCATATGTGCGCGACATGGTGATCTCATATCAAGATAAACAGCGCATGACCTGTATGTATGTATGTATGTATGTATGGAAGCATTTCTTGGAGTACTTAGATCTAACTTATGATATGTTTCGACCAAAGATTGACCCCGGTCATGTCTGCATATTTGGTTCAATACAACAGCGAGCAGTCAGTCCGTTAACATGTTGAGTCGGTTAGTTATTTTAGCGACATCAGATAAGATATGTAATAGTTTTCATTAGAGGTGATCTTTCAACTACACCGTGTGACGGAATGGGGTGACTGACTTTATTTAAGTGACTTCACACCGCAGCGTAATAATAACAGTGTAGACGAAATTGATATTTATAAAGAACGTTAACAATGTTTGCCCTTGTATTCTTTGGCTTCAGTCATTAGAATATGGTGGATCATATCGACTCAAGTACTTTATGACAGTCTGGTATTATATCATATACATACATTATATATATTATTGATTTGTATTTATCGAATGGTTAGGCTACGGTTACATTTTTTACATAAAGGACTCGACGTAATTAGTTTACACTGGCAAATATTACAATCACATAGGCGCATTTATACACACACACACACACACACACACACAACTAGTTTTCGCAGAGTCTATTTTCATGACATGCGTTAACCGAAATCGGAATCAAGTGATCGCACAACGAACTTTTTAACCATACTGCTATGTCATTGCTTATCTACTTATTGATTTAGAATGTGATTTGATATTGATTTCTTAAATAGATATAGTCTTAAATAAATAGTGATATGAATGACAGAAATATTGGGTTTAAATTTAGGCACAAGTCCAACAATTTCAGGGGAGAGGATAAGTCGATTACATTGACCCTAGCGATCAACTTGTACTTATTTTATCAACCCCGGAATTTGAACTCAGAACGTAATGACGGACGAAATGCCGTTAGCCATTTTACCCGGCGTGCTAACGATTCGGCTAGCTCGCCGCCCTAGGAATGACAGAAATATTAAAATCTTTTCTAGTAGATGGAGGAGGGTGTAAGTACTACGAATGGGGCAATTGGGCGCAGCTGCTTGGACACTAACCATTAGCACGGCTGGCATGACATTCAGCCCTTTTGCCGACAGTTGTTTTTAACGCTAGGGGCAAACACATTCACAGGTGCACACCAAAATATATACATCCAGAGAGAATGAATTGAGAGAGACAGACAGACAGAGGCAGAGATTACAATTTGTTAATTGAACACTAGTGATATAAACACACACACACTTTCTCTCTTTTACTCTCTCTCTCCCTCTTTCTCTCTCTCTCTCTCTCTCTTTCTCTCCTCATACACATAGAGAAATATGCTCAAATGCATAAACATAGAGAAAGAGAGAGGAGAGAGCGGGAGGAGTAATGGAGAAAGAGGACGAAGTAAACATTAAAATACTTGATGTCACATAAATCAGCGTCGAATCAACGACGCCAAATTCACGGCGCCATAACAGCTATGCCAAAACATCTCATAACCTTAACTAATACATTTCAAACGTATCCACCTTTGTCATCAGGTGGTGGTGTATTTTATATCTAATAATAATTTAATTGAACTAGGGTTGAACTAAGCTCTCATCCACGAGGCATTTGATGACGATTTGGCTATCAAGCAGTCACTGATTAGAACGAATGTCCTTTCTGTGTTGATATTTCTTATTAAAAAAAAAATTTTGTGTGAATTATGTATGTATGAGCAGCTACCATCGTTCACACACACACACACACACACACACACACACACACACACACACACACACACCTGTGTGTGTGTTTGGGCGTGGTAGGGTGTGTACAAGTAAGCAGTTATCCCTTCAGATAAATTTGCATACGTTTAGTTCTATTCCCAACTTCACCCCCTGATAGCCAGATGCAACTCGTATAAACACCCACACACTAGCACATACCGCGCACGTACTGACACAGACATGTATATGCGCGTTTTGTGGGGTGCGGGAGACAGGGAAAGAAAGAAAGAAAGAAAGAAAGAATGGGAGGGGGAGGGACGGACGGAACTAAGGAAGGAAGGAAAGAAAAAAAGATAGAAAGGAAGAAAAAGAAGGAAAGAAAGAAAAAGATAGAAAGAAACAAAGAAAGAAAAAAGAGAAACAAAGAAACAAAGAAGCAAAGACAGAAAGGAAAAGATGTTCATAAATTCATATAAACCTCACACACACACACACACACACATATATATATATATATATATATATATATATATATATATATATATATATATATATATATATTGTACATGCATGTATGTCTGTTTATGTGTGTGTGGTGTGGTGTGTGTATGTGTATGTGTGCGTGTATGTGTATGTGTGCATGTGTGTGTAACTAACCGAATACCTGCTTACCTGTCCAACCAGGCATGGTAATAAATGCATATATGATCAAAAAGATTTCACCGATGTAATTCATGATATTTGGAAACACCTGGAAATTGTCACAGCGCATAAAAGTGACTCTTTAGAATTGGGTTTTGCATGAAGATATGTCAAATATTTTTATTCTTATGACTCGTTATTTCTTTCTACCCGTTTACCCCAGGTACTGAATTTACCTTGCAATCAGCTGTCTTTATGATCTTTCTTTAAATTGTTTCAGGCATTGGACTACGGCCACGCTGGAGTAACGCCTTGAAACGTTTTTTAGGTCTGGCACTTATTCTATCCGTATCTATTTGTCGAACCGCTAAGTGACGGGTACGTAAACAGAGCAACAGCGGTTTTTAAGAGGTGGAGAGAACAAACACAGAGACAAAGACGCACACACGCACTTACATACACACACACACACACATAAACACGCACACACAACAATACACACACAAACATAAACGCGCGCACACACACACACACACAGACGCACATACACGTGTGTTATATGTTTTTAGTTAAAATCCTAAGTAAATTCAGGCAGTATTTTAGCAGTATTCTGAATGATGTAAATGGGTAAATGGGTATATAGAACGAGAAATTACGATGGACATAAATGCGTTTGAGATTGGGTGCATGAGAAAGTGAGAGAAGAAAGAGAGCGGGATTGTAGAAAGGAATAAAAAATAAAATAATGGTAAAAAGGGGTAAAAATAATAAAATAAAAATAAAAAATTTAAATACAATAATAATAATAATAATAATAATAATAATAATAAAATAATGCACCCTTTTAAAGCCTAGTCAGGCTCATGGGCCCGGTTTCCCGGTTTCAATGGCGTATGTGTTCCCCAGCTGGACGGGACGCCAGTCCATCGCAGCGTTACTCATTTTTGCCAGCTGAGTGGACTGGAGCAACGTGAAATGAAGTGTCTTGCTCAAGAACACAACGCGTCGCCCGGTCCAGGAATCGAAACCACAATCTTACGACCATGATGCTGACACCCTAACCACTAAGCCACGCGCCTCCACACAACAACAACAACAACAACAATAATAATAATAATAATAATAATAATAATAATAATAATAATAATAATAATAATAAAAGAAAAGAAAAAGTAATGATAGCTATATTATAAATGGGTTTTGTGAGTGAGTGTGTATGAGAGAGAGGAGGAAGAGAGAGAGGAGGAAGAGAGAGAGGAGGAAGAGAGAGAGGAGGAAGAGAGAGAGGAGAAAGGGAATAAAAAGAAAATGAGATAGAGGTAACAGGGTAAAAAATAAAATAGATAAATAAAAGTAAGGGTAATGATATAGATATGTCAGTATTGTATGGGAGTTAGAGGTTAAACGTTAAAGTTTCAGTAGAGTTGGGATGGAAGGCCAATCTAGGTACGATTATAAGGACAATGGTTTAGAGCAGACCTAGGATTTTAACTAAAACCCTGTACCTTCGTGGATGTACCAGGGAAGCACTGACCAACATCCATATCTTCTGGAAAAAGACGAGCCGTGAACATTATTCTTCTGCCTATGTTCTTCTAACTACTTTTACTCTTTATTTTTCTATTTTACTCCTTTATTTTTCTATTTTATTTCTTATAAACTATGAATTTTCTTCCTTGTAAACTGCAAATTTTCACCGTCTAAAATATTCATAGGCTGTGTGGTAAGTAGCTTGCTTACCAATCACATGGTTCCGGATTCAGTCCCATTGCGTGGCACCTTGGGCAAGTGTCTTCTACTATAGCCTCGGGCCGACCAAAACCTTGTGAGTGGATTTGGTAGACGGAAACTGAAAGAAGCCCGTCGTATATATGTATATATATATATATATGTATGTGTGTTTGTGTGTCTGTGTTTATCTCCCACCAACGCTTGACAACCGATGTTGGTGTGTTTATTTCCTCGTAACTTAACGGTTCGGCAAAAGAGACCGATAGAATAAGTACTAGGCTTACAAAAGAATAAGTCCTGGGGCCGATTTTCTCGACTAAAGGCGGTGCTCCAGCATGGCCGCAGTCAAATGACTGAAACAAGTAAAAGAGTAAAGAGTATACCATGTCTCTGCTGACGGTATACCCAGTGCACGAACATGCTAACCAACCACTTGGGTTATCTCAGAAACGGCTGTAGTCACCTTAACCCAAATAAATTCACCCTACCCTAACTAAATTATTCTAAATGACTTGAGGTACTCAAGCCTTAGCTGTGATCTTGGAACCTAACGGTCGACCAACTATAGCACTTACCCAGCGTACCTATTCGTTCAGATCACAAGTGAACTAAACCCCTCATATTTTTCTATATATATATATATTCTTTTATTCTTTTATTTGTTTCAGTCATTTGACTGCAACCATACTGGAGCACAACCATGATGGGTTTTTAGTCGAACAAATTGATCCCAGGACATATTCTTTGTAAGCCTAATACTTATTGTATCCTTTTTTTGCCGAACCGCTAAGTTACGGGGACGTAAACACACCAACGTCGATTGTCAGGCGGTGATGGGGGAACAAACATAGACACAAAGACACATATAGATATATACATACATACATACATACAAGCATACATATGTGTGTGTGTGTGTGTGTGTGTGTGTGTGTGTGTGTGTGTGTGTGTGTGTGTGTGTGTGTGTGTGTGTGTGTGTGTGTGTGTGTGTGTATGTATTTTCGACGAACTTCTTTCAGTTTCTATCTACAAAATCCATTCACAAGGCTTTATTTGGCCCGAGGCTAGTAAAAGACACTTGTCCAAGGTTCCACGCAGTGGGACTGAATCCGGCACCGTGTGGTTGAAAAGCAAGCTTCTTACCAAAAGAATGAGCAATGTCCGTGCATCGTGTGTGAATTTTCCGTTTGTTCCTTTGTTGTGTCTCTGTTCAATTTTTTTGGAACTTTATATATATATATATATATATATATATATATATATATATATATATATATATATATATACAACGGGCTTGCACATAGTTTGCTTTTTACCAAATTCACTCGCAAGGCTGAACCCGAAACCAAATGGTTGCTAAGCGAGCTTCTTCAGCACTCAGTTATTTGCATATTAAATGAAGAACTGACAAAGCATTTGACATACCAGCTTGATAACGCGATAATCGGGGATCGATTCTTGCCCGAGTAGTACCGGTATAGCAAACATACAACCCAGTCAAGCTGACATGTTTCACAATAAATGTAGTTAATTCTTAACGAGAGAGCTGTATAGTAAACGCATTACTTAGGGCGGTGGTTTGGCAGAAATGCTAGGGCGTCGGAAAAAATTTCTTGCCGAAGTCATCTTTGCCTTTATCCCTTCAGGGTCAATAAAATAAAGTACGAGTCAATGTAATCGACTTCTCTCCTCTGAAATTGCTGGCATTGTGCCTAAATTAGAAACACTTATCTTACTTACTTTTCAAAGATTTCGCAATTTCCTTTAAGCTATCCAGTTGCGATGTTGCCATAGCTCTCATTTCGTCATTTGTAGATAACTGGGCCGCCTTGATAGCTAAGAAAGCGCTCATTTCTTCCGTTAAATCGTCCAAGTTGACCTTCTCTTTATCGAACTCAGCTGAAATATATAGTTCGTACAGAATTAGTTTTCAATGAAGATTACTGGTCGACGCTTTTATTAAGGCAAAAAGAAGTAATAACAATATTTTGTTTCACAAACAATGCGTCGAACTGGCAGAATCGTTAGCACCCCGGGCGAAGTGCACAGAGGTACTTCGTCCGTCTTTTACACTCTGAGTTCCTATTCCACCGACGTTGACTTTACTTTTCATCCTTTCGGAGTCGATAAAATAAGTGTCAGTTAAACACTGAAGTCGATGTTAAAGACTTACTCCCTCTCCGAAATTTCGGGCATTATGCCAAAATTTTAAACCAATATTTTGTTTCATAAAGTTTTGGAAGCAAAAGTTGAATCAATCTAAGGTAATTCTTTCTGTGCCGTAAAGTTCCCTACGACTTGCACTCGGCTCCAAATTCTGTAGCCACAAGTGTATACTTGGTAAACATCTTTATAAGAAACAGGATTGTCACAATTTCTCCTGTTGAAAGAATTAAATTTAGTATTGCTAGACAAAGTTTTGTGCAAATTAGTTTCCATTTTGTTATACAAATATTCAATTTAGTATCTTTTGCTAAATATTCCGGCATGGCTGCGTGGTTACGAAACTCATTATGCAACCACGTGGTTTCTAGCTTAGTCCCACTACGTAGCACCTTAAGCAAGTGTCTTTTACAATAGCCCTGGGCGACCAATGCCTTGTGAGTGAAACTATATGGAAGTTCATCGTCGTGTATGTATATATATATATATATATATATATATATATATATATATATATATATATATAGGTAAATAGATAGCTAGAAAGAGAGAGATGCATGTATATAAGGATAGATAGATAGATAGATAGATAGATAGATAGATAGATAGATGTGTGTGTGTGTGTGTGTGTGTGTGTGTGTGTGTGTGCGTGTGTATGTATATATGGATGGATGGATGTTTGTAAGTGTGCAGGTATGTATTTCTTTCTGTGTGTGTTTGTGTTTGTCCATTTGGTTTATGTCCTTATAACATAGCGTTTCGGTTTAAAAGATCGATAGAATATGTTCCAGACTTAAAGCAATAATTACTGAGGCCAATTTGTTCGACTAAAAAACCTTCAAGAATGTGCGTCAGATTCAATGGCCGCAATTCAATGGCTGAGACAAGTAAAAGATGAAAGATAAAGACACCTTCAACACCTCCTCCATGCTGCATATAGTCTTATATCTATTATAAACCCTAACTTTCTTACTTTTCAGAGATTCCAGCTTCCGTTGCAGTCGATGTTCTTCATCCTTGAGTTCTTGTTTTCTTTTTCTAAATTGTTTTATATATTTGACGAAAATGTCCTTTTCATTATTCAAATTGTTCAATTTATTTTCCAATGCAGTAATAACTTCTAAAAACGTAAAAGAAATATTAAATAGTTATTAGTAAATAACGGTTTTCTGCTGGAATGGGTACAGAATAGAATGGACTGTTCTAGTAACTACATGATTAGAATATCGGTCCAGGATTCCCAAATGAAGCCAAATTCCAATATTTGCGACCCCTGGTCCTTTCACTAAGTCATGTGCGCTACATGGGAGTGACCGTGTGGTTAAGAAGCTTGTTTCCTTGGATCTCATTTGTGAAGAAGCTTTCATATTGTTGGTCAGAAAATTCCTCAATAGCAGATATGACTTCATCCTGTATATATATATATATATATATATATATATTGTTGTACTTGGGGATGGTCATATTGCCAGTTTAGCCAATAAAAACACACGCACTGTAAATATACAGTGCGTGTGTTTTTATTGGCTAAACTGGCAATATGACCATCCCCAAGTACAACAACATCTGTTTCAACACACGATTTCACATAAAAAATCTTGCAAAACAAATATATATATATATATATATATATATATATATATATACATACATACATAGTATCTCACAGAAGTATGTACACCCCTGAAAAAATTCAATTAAAATTGCCATTACTCTGATAATATCGAAAAAGATAAAACGAAATTTATGAATATATTGTAGACAGTTACCTCCCTTGAAACCAGATGGCTCATCCATTGGCCACTCAATGGCGCACGCAGTGGTGTTGCATTGTGGGAGAATTAAATCTATAGCTTTTGGATGGCGCAACAAAAGCGATTAGACGTATTTTCTTCCTGCTGCGATTCCAAGTGATGTAACGATCAAACATAACCACCTCTTATGTATATGAATACGAACGCACAGAAACTGTTTTATCTCTCTCAATACAAATACTGTTATTTAAAAATTAAAACGAGTTACGGCCGGATTTGGAAATTCTTATTGTCCCTTTATTCTTGCACTTGGGGAATGTCTACCTTCTACATTTCAGCTTTCTTTGTTAAGAGCAAAAATTTCTAAAATATCATACATGCAAACATTATACAAATTTGGAATACAAAACAATAAACTTTTTCAAAGTATGAACGAAATATTAATTTTCAAACGTTACAAAATTATGTACACCCTAAAGGAAATTTGCTATATTCAAAATTGTATCCACTTATTTTACTAAATTCAGATATCGCTGATGATTTCAATTCTAATAAACCATTTTTCCTAACATTTTTGCATCGGTCATTGTTATTGCATCTACAGGAATTTTGATTTGTGTACCGTGGTTAAAATCTTCTCCATTGTGATTATATTTAATTTGCACAAGAACGGTTTAAGATACAAGTTAATTAGCAAACGAATACACATTAAGGTAAAGACAGTTGCCAAAGTACTTCAGAATTACAAAGCTACTGGACGGCTAAGCAATAAACATCGTCCAGGTCATCCTTCTATTTTAACTGCGCGTGATATTCGCCACATCCAACGTTGGATGATGGACGACAGCCGTCGTACCGCTTCATCTTTGACCCAAGAAGTGTTTTCTGATAGTGGAAGGAGTGTATCGGTCCAAACGGTTCACCAAAGTTTGAACCAGTGTAGTCTTCATGGACGCATTCCTCGTAAGAAGCCTCTCCTCACTATCAGGCATAAATCAAGTGGCCTTTCTTTTGCTGAAACCTATCTGAGTAAAGGGAAAGAGTTTTGGAATAAAATTCTTTTTCCTAACGAGACTAAAATCAACTTGTTTAGGTCAGATGGTATTAAACAAGTATGGTGACAACTAAGTGAAGATAATAGCTACAAATGCACCATGCCTACCATGAAACAGTGTGGCAGAAGTGTTATGCTTTGGGGATACATGAGTGCAGCTGGTGTGGGAGGACTCAAATTTGTTGAGAGAACAATGAATTCAAGGCTTTATTGTAACATATTGCAGAAAGCAATGTTGAAAAGCATCAAGGAACTAGGAAGACATTCCATGTTTCAACATGATAATGACCCTAAACACACTTGACTAAGGTTTTATCAGATAAAAAGGTAAAGGTATTGCCTTAGCCTACCATGTCACCTGATCTAAACCCAATAGAACATATGTGGGATGTTCAGAAAGGGAAGGTTGAGGAGAAAAAATTCCACAATGTAACACAGTTGAAAGACATCATTCAAGATGAATGGATGTCAATTTCATCAGTTATATGTGGAAATTTAGGGTTAGGGTTAGGGTGGTCACATCAAAGGGTGGTCACATCAAATATTGAATATAGCAAATAATCCTTTAAGGTGTACATATTTTTAGTTCGTTTGAAAATTAATATTTCGTTCATATCTTTGAAAATTATTATTGTTTTGTATTCCAAATTTGTATAATGTTTGCATGTATAATATATTCTATTCAGTATACATTTCGTTTATTTTCCTTCGATATAATCAGTGTAATAGCAATTTAACTGAAAACTTTTGGGGGTGTACATACTTCTGTGAGATATGTTTGAATGCGTAAGTACTGGGGCTGATTTGCCCGACTAAAAACCCTTCAAGGCGGTGCCTGTAGCATGGCCGCAGCCCAATGATTGAAACAAGTAAAAGATACCCCACAGTATTTCCAAACTGCCCACTTTACAACACTCTCCGACCTGCTATGGTTAATCCTATGAAGAACATACAGTGTCACAATCTGAACATGTACTCACTCCAATACAGTCTGTTCTTGCATTCCTATCCACTCTGTTTCTGCACGCTTTCTCATTTTGGCGGTGGTCACAGTGGAGACAGACAAGCTGATTCAGGCAGAGCGCAACAGTTAATATTTGTCTTTATTTAATGGTAGTTTGTACTCTAGCGCAGCACTTGTGCTTAAGGTGAGTTCAGTATTTCAGTTATTTATGTGAATATGTCTTTTTTTACTTCTTTATTGTGTGTGTATATATATGCGTGTTTTGTCTGTCTGAACTGAGTGTTTTTAGGATGTGCAAACAAGAGATTGATCCTGTATAACATATAACACCTAGTTTTGCTCGTTAAACACTTAGTCGTAGGAATTAAGTGCAGCCAAAAACGATCCGATTGCCTGTAGCCTCATAAAGAACGCATTAAACAAATTAGAAAGCAGATTGACGTCTGATATGTCCTGAGAGAGACTCAATGGTGTGGCGGTGCGGAGGTAAGTAACTACCAGCGGAACTGAAATACAATTAGAGAGAAAGAGAGGGGAGAGAGAGTGGAAGAGAGAGAGAGAGAGAGAGAGAGAGAGAGAGAGACAGTGAGTACGAGTGGAGTAGACTGGCTGCGAGAAAATTAATAGCTTAAGTGTGAGTTAACGAGCGAAAACGGTAAGAGTAAGGAAGTTGCGTGTTAAACATGATGATGATGAAGAAGAAGAAGAAGAAGAAGAAGAAGAAGAAGAAGAAGAAGAAGAAGAAGAAGAAGAAAAAGAAGAGGAAGAGGAGGAGGAGGAGGGAAATTTTAGTGAAGGAGGAAATATTGCATGATCAGCAAGAAATGGAAGAGTTATAAAAATTACGAGAGAAAAAGCAAGAGACGAAGAATCAGAGAGAGAGAGAGAGAGAGAGAGAGAGAGAGAGAGAGAGAGAGAGAAAGTCTGTAACGGACGAAAGGAAGGCAGACAGAGATGTGTAAGCAAAAATGAATAGTGATGGAAATATTGACAGACCAACAAGAAACAGAAGCTAACAGCATCAGAAAGAAAGAGAGAGAGAGAGGGGGGAGATAGGGAGGAAGAAAGCAAAAGAAAAGAGAAGGAAACAAATAAACAAACATAATCCGGCCTGACAGATGAAAATGGAAAAGCATGGGGCGGTGGAGCCGGAGGTGGAATCTGACATTTCATTTTCGCGCAGTCCGAAAATGTAGATGACAACTGTCCGAGTCACATGATGCCAGGCTTGACATGATGAAGGCTTGACAATTTGTATTCCATCTGTCATTGGTACCCTGAGTCTCCATGAGAAAAACATTTAGCTTCTGCTTAATTCTGACCACCTAGATGCAACTGAGTACTATGTGTAGATGCGATTCACCATTTTTTAGGAGTGGGAGCACAGTGTACTTAACGGATGTTTCGTTACTTACCTGTGCAGAGTTTAAGTCTTTTGAAGGTTTATCAAGAATACAACAAAACTCACAACAAAAGTCACTGTACAGTTAATGATCATCAAAAAACGAGACTCCTCAATCGTCTCATTTCACCTCGGTTAACTTATGTATGTGTGTATTTATGTATGTATGTGTATGTGTATGTTTGTGTGTATGTGTGAGTGTGATAACTTATATACGTTAATAGATAACACATTAAACTGATGATAACTCATAAAGATAACGTGCTAATACGATAATCGATTAGATTTACTGATAACACGTAAAATTATAAGTGATGGCACATTAAACTGATTACTAAACACGATAATCTGATGATAACTGGATAACACGTTAAAACGATAAATGATAGCACGTTAAACTGATAATTAATATATTAGATTAATAATTGATAACAAGTTAAACTCAACAAAACAGGCTTTCGTCACCAGGGATTAATTACACGACAAATCCTTAATACGGCGATTACGAAGAAACAAAAATCAATAAAATCACTGGCATGAAAATATTTATATATCATGAATATATTTTTCAACGATGTTCTCTGATTAAAACAGGAAATAAAGTTCTGTAAAACAATATAGTGAGGTCTCTATATACGAACATATGTTCCGGAACCCTGTTCGTTAACCAAATTATTCGTTACATGAGTCACTGAAATACATGTAAGAAAGAGTAATCCGTACCAAGCCACATCCAAGCTCCACATGAAGGTATGAAGTGATGTTTATTTAGTGGCGAATGGTGGTTGTTGTATTGAGTATGCTACTACACCCAATGCCACCAAATTTCAAACAGGGTTATAAACAAAAGATTTTACATGAGATTTGTGATTAAATTAATGAATAAGGTTAATACTTATAATGAATTTGCCATTTTCGATGGGTGTGCAGCGCACGCCTAGTGAACCCGGAATATATGCCCTTGGTTTTATTTGTTCATTCATCAATAGCAGATACATCATCATCGTCGTTTAACGTCCGCTTTCCATGCTAGCATGAGTTGAACGATTTGACTGAGGACTGGTGAAACCAGATGGCTATACCAGGCTCCAACCTGATTTGACAGAGTTTCTACAGCTGGATGCCCTTCCTATCGCCAACCACTCCGAGAGTGTAGTGGGTGTTTTACGTGCCACCGGCACGAAGGCCAGTCAGGCG
>NC_142929.1:99998454-100025954 GCF_046866305.1 Octopus bimaculoides
AAGAAGAGAGAGAAAGAGAGGTAGGAAGGTATAGAGATACGTAATATATATATATATATATATATATATAAAGTCGGTCAATCAAAGAAGTATTCATTCACAGACATAGCAAATGAATGTGACATATCAAAAGGATTGCCATGCTTGGTAGAATGCCTTCATTATTGTAACTTCGCTTTTGTTGTTGTTATGTGTCGTTGCTGTTGTTTTTTTGTCCTTGTTCTGGAGGTCATGGTGGTGGTGGTTGTGACGGCGTCGGCAGTGGCGGTGGCGATGGTGTTGGTCGTCATCGTTGTCGTGGTGGTTGCGGGCGGGAGGGGTGTAGTGGTTATACCAGAGAGGGAGTGGTTGTGCTGGTGGTGTTGCCTGTGAATGCGCTGGTAATGGTGGTAGTGGTGATGGTAATCGAGATGCTGGTAGTGAGAGTAAAGGGATGCGTGAATTGCTGTTGGAATGTTGATGGTGTTAGTGGTTGTTGTTGTTGTTTGGCCCCAGATGAACTCTGAATGAACAGACCAATGATCAGCCATCATGACTCTTTTAAGGAGGAGGGGGTTATTTCCCTTTTGTTTTGTTTTATATTTTTGTTTTTTGTTTTTCTTTTCAGACGGTAGCGTGTGATTCGAGGGTGGTTTGAATACCACTTCTAGCAAGTCGAGTGCTCACATAGGGATTCCATCGTCGGTGATTGTGTTGTTGTTGTGGATCTTATTAAAGGTGAAATATCCGTTCGATGTTGTTGTTGTTGTTGTTGTTGTTGTTGTTGTTGTTGTTGGAGACGGTGACTGTCAGTGTTGGTTAATGCGTTGTTGCTGTCAGCAAAGTTTTTTATTTTATTTTATTGTAGAAGTGGATGAACCTGAAAGGTCATGGTAATGAATAGGTTAGCATAAACGGGATTATTTGGTTATATAGGTGTGTGTGTGAGTATACGTATATATGTATGAGTATGTATGTATGTATGTATGTATGTATGTATGTATGTATGTATATATATATTTATATATATATATATATATTTATTTATATATATGTATATATACATGCATATATATATATACACACACAAATATATATGTATGTGTGTGTGTGTGTGTGTGTGTGTGTGTGTGTGTGTGTGTGTGTGTGTGTGTGTGTGTGCGTGTGTGTGCGTATGTACGTGTGCATGCATGCATGTATGTGTGTGTGTGTTCAGAAAGAGAGGGGGAGGAGGAGTGGCAGGGAGGGGAGAGGCAGGGAGGAGGAGAGGCAGGGAGGAGGAGAGGCAGGGAGGGGACAGGGGAGATAGAGAGAGAGAGAGAGAGAGAGAGAGAGTGGGGGCGTTTGAAGGTAGTGAAGAAGTGAAAAGAAAAACGTTGAAAAGAGATTATGGTACGTTATACCAAATGACAAAGGGCAACTGGCGATATCGAACTGGTAGTGGTGGAGACGGTGATGGATGTAAACTTCAGTATCTGGGCCTGCATAGATTAAACGGAAGTGGTCGGATAAATACCTTCAGTTCTGAGTCATTGAATCATTATTATCTGCTCCCCTTCGATGAGCTCACTCACCAATCACTTATTGACTAAGATCCCTCAACAACTAAATTCCTGTGTTAAGAATATTTGTATATCTATATATTCCTATAACTTAGCTCTTTCTAAATCTTATTCTTAGTCCCCGATGAGCCATAAGCAAACATAATATATTTAGTCAGACTAGCGATTATGGATTAAATATTCTATTTAATCAATAATAGTTATTGTGTATATAATACTAATAATCAGTTGTGAGAACTTAATATACTAAAGTTTTAGAGTAAAAGTTTCAGGAGAGAACAGATTGAAATGTCAACTAATGAATGACAAAGAACAGGGGTTATGTAATCCACCCTCTATTAGCTTACAGCTTTTTCTGCAATATTCTTCCTTTTAGTGGCTGCAAGGAATCGATAGTATGTAGTACAAGAACCCAGTTCTGAGTGCATTACCTCTTACAGCAGAAGCAGTTGTGAATTAATGAAGGTGTTCTTTTATCATTGATTAACTGATAATAGTTATGTTGTTAAGTTGGAAAGAAACACTGTCCCCAAACAAAAAATAAGGACGGGCTTTCTCTTCGCGGCCTCTGACTGGAAAGTACACGTCGATCCGAACAGGTACCTGGAGTTTCCATAGCACATTGTACCATCATTACTCCAGCCAAGCATGATCATTACCTCTGATACAACAAAAAAAGAAAAGAAACCCTGACCATATTGAAACTCACAGTGACATAAAATGAGAGTATTGAATAAGATATTGAAAGGGAGCACATAAAGTACCAGCGACTGTTGCGGAGAAGCCAGGACAGAGATTTGGTTATGTATTTGGTTGAGGAATAATTCATGAGCGTTTTCTTCAAATTTACAAATGTACGCAGAAATAAAACGTATTGGCAAAATATTTTATGCTTTTTGAAAGATAATTTTTTGCTCTACAAAATAGTGTGTTTTGATTTTTTAATTTTATTAATTTTTGTGTATTTTCAGATCATTAAAATGAAATGTCAAGTGGACAAAACTGAGCATTTTCGACATCATTTGCTTTTGCATTTAATCGAGGTGTTAAGCCCGCCGAAGCTGCTCGTGAGATTCGTGCTGTGTATAAAGAAGGAGCAATGCCTCAAAGTACCACCCGCCATTGGTTTTCGCGCTTCAAAAATGAGTATTTTGAACTCAAGGACGGATTACACACCGGTCGACCAATTGAATTCGATGAAGAGCGATTGAATCAACTTCTTCACGAAAATCCACGTCAAACGACCAGAGAATTGGGGGTGCAGATGGATTGTGATAAAAAAAAACTGTGTTGAACCACCTTCACTCAATGGGCAAGGTTCATCGAACTCAATTGGTCGACCGGTGTGTGATCCGTCCTTGAGGTCAAAATTCCCATTTTTGAAGTGCGAAAACCAACGGCAAGCGATATTTTGAGGCATTGCTCCTTCTCCACACACAGCACGAATCTCAAGAGCAACTTTGGCGGGCTTAACACATCGATTAAATACAAAAAGCAAATGACGAAAATGCTCAGTTTTGTCAACTTGACATTCTATTTTAATGATCTGAAACTACACAAAAATCAATAAAATAAAAAAATCAAAACACACTATCTTGTAGAGCAAAAACTTCTCGTTCAAATAGTATAAAGCATTTTGCCAATGCGTTCTATTTCTGAGTGCATTTTTAAATTTGAAAAAAAAATACTCACAAATTATTCCTCACCCCAATACTGTGATTTTCTAGAGGTGGGATGTAGAGGCTTTGCGGGATACTCACTCTACTGAGTGCTCAATGATTTAGCTTTGCAGAATGGAAAAGGAGAGAGCTTAGACCTTTCTATCGGCGCGCGAAGCCACAAGCAAAGCCGCGTAATTTTGGATTAAAAGGGTTAATCCGCGCTCATTTCGATTTGCTACTGTACACTCGATTGCAATGGGTTAATTGTAGTAGAGAGAACGTAGGTGCAGCCCTTTCTACTACCAGCTGTCACATACTGGATGTTCTGTTGTGTCTAGGGCGGGGAAACCGAGACGGTGTATGTCTTCTGGTGATTATAAAGGTATCTAACACAAGGAATGCATTGTACACGTTACCAGGACATACTCGTGAATGATGACGAGTTGCATTTAACTGAAAAACAGAAAGACAGACAGACAGAAAGACAGACAGGCAGGTAGACAGCTAGACAGACAGAGAGATAGATAAATGATTAGAGAGAGAAAGAGAAAGAGAGAGTGATAGGTAGGTACATAGATATTTACATAAATTAAAAGAAAACTGCCCAAAGGCAGTTGATTCTTCTTGCGAGATTAATTGCTAATTCGATAATAAAAGAGCACTGTCTTCATATTTAAGAAATAACAAAAGTAGATTTGATCATATCAATCTTAGAAAGAATATATTAGACATACATGCAAACATACATACACACACATACGCATACATATTATATATCATGTATATAAATATATATATGTATATATATATATATATATATATATATATATGTGCGTGTGTGTGTGTGTATGTATATATATATATGTGTGTGTGTGTGTGTGTGTGTATATATATCGTGAGAAAGAGAAAGAGAGAACGAGAGAGGAGAGAAGTAGTTTAAAGTGATATTACGTACATAGTAATTCTATAAACAAAGAGAACTTAATACCATTTGTAAAGTAAATATTTAATGCAGAGCTATAACCCTTGCATACAGCATCGCGTTATAAATAATACGCACACACACACACACACACACACACACACACACACACAGTACCCCATCAAATCAATATTACCTATTGTCTTCAATGCAACCACACATAATTCGCATAAAGACATGCGCGCGTGCGCATGCAGGTTTCCATCTGTACACGTGAGGAATGAAAAGCATTAATTTGGACTTTTATACATGAAGTCATAAAGACATTAATACGATGATGTCTAGAGGTGGGGGAAAGCGATAGGGTGCCGGGTTAAATGCTTAAAATACCAGGTTTTGGTTGCTTTTTAACTTCGGTATTCAAATACGTCAGGTTTTTTTACATCGTCTCCCATCGCTGTAAACTGGATGAAATATACACCAGTAATACACAGAGTCAGTTTAATCGTCTGTCCCTTCCCATTCTTTCGATAAAAATTGGCCTAGCTATTGTGTGTGCCGCCCGGGGCGCGAAAAATGTTTTTCCCACGAGAGTTCCAGACCCCAGTTATGAACTCATTTGCATTACGGCCAATCAGAGCTCAACTATCAAACTAATTTATGAGCCTATAGATGGGGTAGGTTGTTGTTGAGCCACCCAATATGATTTACTCAGAAAGCTGTAATCTCATTTGGTGGTAGACCCGGTGGAAGAATATACAAACAAGGTTGTAACTTAAACACGTTTATTGTGGCCACAAGTATATACATAATGGAATGATAAATAGAATGGTTGGTGTGTAGAGGCCATGGTTTTCTGTGCTTTGCTCCTATCTGGAAGCTGGCGTGTGGTATGAGAGAGAGAGAGAGAGCCAGTCAGGTTGCGTCTTCACAGCTCGTGTATCAGTGCAGAAATAGAGAAAGAGATGAGGTCGCGTGTCAGGACCTCACATTTTCATGCCTTCTAGCGGGCTTGTTTTTAATCGCTGTCAAAGGTGTGTAACTGCGCCTAGAAGCGCATAACAAGAGATGGGCGATAAGATAAGGTCACTGGGTAAGGAATGACCATGCTTCTTTTCTCTTTTAATAATGCATCTTGATCTTGTTCTTGTTTTAACCATGGCTGCCTCTGCGTAGTTTATGTTGTTGTTTACTTTCTAAAACAGCAAGGGGAAAGGGTTGCTAACACATCACCCCCTACCCACATATTTTCCATCCACACCTTCACCATATGGGGCCCTAACAAAATTCTATAATAGGTATAGACACAAATCTAATTACTTGTCTCCTTCTAAAATCAGTCATAGCTTGGCGATCGGTCGATTTACAACATCGTTCTTCGTCAGCTCTGATTGGTTGTACGCAAATGAGTTCATTGGTGGGGTCCAGAATTCGCGTGGGAAAAAGAAATTTGCGCCCTGGACGGCCGTTCCGTTTGCCGCCCCCGGACCCCACGAAAAACACATTGCCTACAAAAGTGATGCCTCTTTAAAAGTGTCGCCCGGGGTGGACCGCCCCTACCGCCCCCCCCCCCTAGCCACGCTAGTGGCCTTATAGCTTTAGCCTTTACTTGGCTCAGTTATAGGACTGCAGCCATGCTACCGCACCGCATTGTAGCGTTAGTCGAAGAAATCGATGCCAGTACTTTGTTTAAAGTCTGGTACTCATCCCATCAATCTGTTTTGCTGAATCGCCAAGTTACGGGGGTGTGAACAACACCAGTAGTCAAGCGGTGAGGCACAGCACAAACACAAGGTCTCCCCTCCCCCCACACACACACATATACACACGCTTTTTTATATACACACACATACACATGACTAGCTTCCAGGCAGTTTCAGCGTACCAAATTCACTCACAGGGCATTGTTCGGTTCGAGACGAAAGTAGAAGACACTTGCTCAAAGTGTAAGCATAATAGGACTGGACACGAAACCACGTTGCAAAGCAGGCCTCTTAAACAGTGGGGGGGGGGGGGGTTAATGATGTGCAAATGTATCCTTTTATAAAGAAAAAACGAAATAAAGTATGATTTGAGGGAGACATGGCAGCTAATTTTTACACACAAGTCAAGCGACCCTGTACTCTAGTTCGTTGTTGTTGCTGTTCTTAGTTCAGCACCTTTTGTCTTTTTATTTTTTTAAAAATCTTTTTCATGCATATTATTTCAAGAATGGTAGGATAAGATTTGGAGATGTGGCTGCTATTTCTACTCGCAAGTCAAATGACTGTGCTGAGTTTTCTGTTGCTCTTGTTAACGTTGTCAACTCTTGGTTGTTGATGGATAATGTCTCTGAGACTACATTATCAATTGTGTTCTTCAGTAGGATGTGATTTGAGGGAGATTTAGTAGTTACTTCTAGCAGATTAACCGATCACATAGAGGTCCCCACCACTGGCTCATGATACATTCTCGACTACATGTAGTGTGTACATCTGTCAACGACACCAATTCTCAAGCGTCGAATCCAAACTGGTGAAGTTTACCAGGTCACGGCTAAAATAACGACAGCAACCGACATTAAGGTGAAAGTATTCTGAATTCCAGCCAATATTTCTGCATGCATCTATCAATTATTCATACATTATGGTCAGTCGGACCACGAAGTTTTCGCTATTCTCTTCCCACGGTGAAGTTAGTTCTAACAGCACTACAGAGCAGAATACTGTTACTACGCACTATTGAACCAACATGTCTGTTAATTTTAATAGAAGGAGACTAACTTCACGTGGTCGAACGGCTTTCTAGAAATAGCAGTGTAATCTCCGGCAAATATCATCCTAGTCAAATCGGCTTCCCAGGCAATACGTTTAAAAATATCAACGCATCATAACGCATCTTGAAGTTCAGTGAACACAGAAGTTTGCTTTCGTTGAGATGTCTATTAACCTACTACTCTCACTCTCACTCTCACTCTCTCACACTCACTCACTCTCACTCTCTCATACATACACACACACACTCTCGCTCTCTCTCTCTCTCTCTCCCTCCCTCCACACGCACACATATACAAACATTTATGCCCAACATTTGTATTACAAAATTACGTGCCTGTATTAATTTCATATAAAATGTATTTTCTGTAATTAGGTAAATAAAGTGATAGTCTTTAGTTGACTGGTTCGTACTATCTCTAATCAACATTACCTGCTGTCATTAACAAGGCGAGATACATGAGACAATGTAGTTCAATATATGTTGTGTCTAAGACAGAATCGTTAGCACGCCGGGCGAAATGCTTAGCGGTATTTCGCCCGTCGCTACGTTCTGAGTTCAAATTCTACCGAGGTCGACTTCGCCTTCCATCCTTTCGGGTTCGATAAATTAAATGCCAGTTGCACACTGGGATCGATCTAATCGACTGGCCCTCTCCCCAAAAATTTCGAGCCTTGTGCTTAGAATAGAAAATATTATATTAAAGCGGTGAACTGGCAGAAACGTTAGCACGCCGGGCGAAATTCTTAGCGATATTTCGCCCGTCGCTACGTTCTGAGTTCAAATTCCGCCGACGTCGACTTTGCCTCTCATCTTTTCAGGGTCGATAAATTAAGTACCAGTTGCGTACTGGAGTCGATCTAATCAACTGGGCCCCTCTCCCAAAATTTCGGCCCTTGTGCCTAGAGTAGAAAAGAATATATGTTGTGTCTAAGGCGGCGAGCTGGCAGAATCGTTAACACGCCGGGCAAAATACTCAGCAGTATTTCGACTGTCTTTACGTTCTAAGTTCAAAATCCGCCGAGGTCGACTTTGCCTTTCATCCTTTTGGAGTCGATAAAATAAGTACTACTTAATCAGTGAGGTCGATGTAATTGATTTTCCCCGCTTCTCCGAACTTGCTGGTCTTATGCCAAAATCGGAAATCAATATAAGCTCTGTCTAACATATGGTTAGTCTCTCATCGAAAACGATGTATGAGTGTTCAGTAATGAGATCAGAAGCAACTCCAGACCAATGACCTGTTGAACAGGAAAGTCACAGGCTACGAACTCAAAATTTCCTGTTCAGCATGCAGTGTTTTCCAATTAACTGTCGTCACTGATATACGGTTGTACCAACATCAAACCACGACACTACGTGATCTTCCTCGACCAATCACAGCTCACCTTACAGTAATAGCAATCAACTTTTTTCATTCAAATTCAAAATGGCTGAAGATCAGCATCACGCTTGAAACTCTCGGAGTACCAGCAAATTTGAATCAAACTGTTTTGATCCATACATGTAACTCCCAATAAGTTTGTTGAGTGCCCTTCTTTCGTTTGTCTACTCACTCGTATACATACGTGTGTCTATGCATGCACACACACACACACACACACACACACATATGTATATATATATATATATATATATATATATATATATACGTACATGATAGATCGCTGACCACTACACATACTTTTTTTCTCTCCTTGTTTCTTTCTGTGTTCCTTTCAGTTGAAGAGCGTAGGCTCGAAACGTTAAAGACTTTCTCTATTCCCGAGCGTTATACTAATACATCCATTTGTTGTTTACACCACCTGTCCTCGTCTTTTGCCTTTTCGTGAATTCGCCCATACGTACATGTATACATATATATACATGTATATGTATATATATATACAAGTATATATATATATATATATATATATATATATATATATATATATACACACACATAATTGCATAAATACACACACACACATACATAATTACATAAATACACACACACATATATCGCGGTGGGGAGGTTGTCTCCCTTGTCAGTACATAGAACTGTGCTTTGTTCATTGTTAAAGAGTCTTTGAATCTTGTTTCTTTGAATCTGGTGCTACCCTACATCCTTAGTCACTTTTAGTGAGAGTTACACTTTACTTTTTTGGCTTTAAATTGCATCTAGCCACTTTAATAATTATATACATGCACACACACACTTGGTACTCCTCTACTTCATCTACCTATGTTTCCGTATTCAGCAACGCTTGATGCCACACTATGAATGCAATCCGTTGATGCACCTCATAAGGTTAGCCTGCTCAGTCAAATGCTTCTTTATTTGACTGAAGAAGTGTTCGATTGTGTATGTTGCCCTTACGGATTGCATTCATAGTGTGATATCAAGTGTTGCTGAATACTGAAGAACATGCAGGAGATGAAATTAAAGGAGTATGAAGGTCGATCCCACATTCTTTTCTCTCGTTATTGATGTACTCTCTACATTAGGTCATAGCACTATTCAGACCACAAAGGACCCCGTGAGATCAGGCAACGGTGGGAGTTTAGCGTAATTAACATTAACGCCCGAAACCTGAATGGTAAAATTGTTGCCTGCCGAGCGCATCCAATCATGTGCGTGTGTGCGTGTGCGCATGTGTGTGTGTAAAGTGGTTTGGGCTGGAATAAATTTGATCGTAGCTCAGTCCAATCAATTGAGGCTAACACCGGACTAAAAATTAAAAAAAGAAATAACTACACTAATTTAACAAAGCCTGCTTCTACCTTCCAAGTTCCCTGCCGCCTTTCATTGACTAATTTTCTTCGGTCAAGATGGCTTCACGTTGCGTTTATTATCTCTCTCTCGATAACCTTTCCTTAATATTTATGGATGATTCAGTTAGTCGGTCTCTTTACTCACTGCGCCTTCACATCAACCTTCTTTTTTTTTTTTACATTAATGTCTCACAACCACACAAAGCCTTCTGTTTCCGATTAAAACCTTTTAGATTATGTGCCGGTTTTAGTGCAACGAAGCGCCATTGAATATTGGTTACAATTGCAGTTAATTACTATTACAGTTTAAGTATCTATTTTAAATTACATATCAAAAGTAAAAGGAAATTGATTCTCATTTGTTCCAACGTTGAATATTCCAGTTATTCGACTGCTTCCCCATTGTATTGTAGTGTAAGTGGCCGAGTAGTCTACTGACACGTGTACTGTTTAAGAATTCATTCCTCAATCAGAAGTAGATCACCAAAGGATGTAATAAGGTTGCTTCTTTGAATTACAAGTACATGAAATACACGAAAGAACAAAGAACAAAGAACAAAGGATGGATAAAAAATCTTCTATAGAACGAAATTCCTCGTGTAGGTAGTTTCGTAGAAGGTGGTGAATGGAATGGGAGATCCTCGTGTGGCTAGCTGCGTAACAGAGTGCGAATGGAATGGGATATCCTCGTGTAGGTAGCTTCGTAGCAGGGTGTGAAAGAAATGGGAGATCCTTGTGTAGGTAGCTTCGTAGTAGGGTGTGAATGGAATGGGAGATCCTCGTGTAGGTAGCTTCGTAGCAAGGTGTGAATGGAATGGGAGATTCTCGTGTGGCTAGCTTCGTAGCAGGGTGTGAATGGAATGGGATATTCTCGTGTAGGTAGCTCCGTAGCAGGGTGTGAATGGAATGGGATATCCTCGTGTAGGTAGCTCCGTAGCAGGGTATGAAGGAAATGGGAGATCCTTGTGTAGGTAGCTTCGTAGTAGAGTATGAAAGAAATGGGAGACAGAAGAGATGCAGAAAGGAAACGTGGGATTGCAGTTGAAGAAAGATTGTAAAGAGAGGTAAGGAGCGAGTAAACAGTGCATGTGTTGTAGTGGTGTGTGATGTATGGTGTGTATAGTGGAATAAGGTGGCGTTGCGTATATATAGCTATTATAACTGGAACGACGTAGTTTATGTGTTGTATGGACGTGTGTATGTAAATGAAGGAATCCGTTTGCTTAAGCCATGTGGTTCAAGTGATCAGAGGCAACAAATAAGTTGTTGTTTACATAGTAACACCGTAATGCAGGTCAAGTACGTCATTTATGCACAGGAGAATTGGGGTACGGGTCATAACCGGACTATGGTGCACATTATAATTGATAGAATGTTGGGTATAGAGTGTTAGTCAACACTTGTTACAGTGAGGGCAGTCTGGTAGAAAACTTTACGTCTAAGAGCCGAAAAACGGTTCAGCCCATGGACGAGCCAAACTACTAATCTATAAAATATGCATATTTAGTTAACTTTTCCTCTCTGTAATAGATGAGAAATTGAACTACCAGTGTTCTTGTCTATTTCAAGATTTTTATTGTTTGCTACTCCGCGCAGAAATATAAATTTCAACCGTGCTACAAGTTAACGAAACAATCTTTAATTATACATTTCTTCATCAGGAGCAGCTGTCGGTACACAGCTACTTATAAGAAAAATAGCCAATAACAGTTGTTACTGCTGCTGTTGTTGTTGATGATGATGAGGAGGAGGAGGTTGGTGGTGTTTTATGGCTCATAGGTGGAGGATGGGGTGCGCCCATGCCAATTTTGCAGTAGCTCTGAGACTAGTGGAAGAAACTGAAAATCTAGTCCAAATATTTGCAATAAAGCAAACACCACTAAAACCACCCAAGGATCAAACGGTGGTGCCAAACCACCCGATAGATTAACTCTAAATATTTTAAGCCATTAATATAATGTAACGTCGATGGTGGTACACGAACTGACAACCCTTTACTTGGGAATCCAACAATTTATTAAGTTAACTACTACCTCGAGGCTAATTTTAAACATAATAGATCGCAGTCTTGGTCACATAATCTTCTAAAGGCGTTTTCTCTTCTGCAACTGAATACAATTCAATTTACTGCCATTGTCAGCTAAATACAAGAAATGTTGAACTTATTTTAATATCATAGCTATAAAAGAAACTTCCATTAATAGATTCACGAGTAACACTACACCTATTACTTAGAGGATTTTGTGAAAATAGCGGAGGACTAAGAGCATTAGTCAGATAAACGAAGTTAAGCCGTTCCGACTGGCAATCGAAACGGGGTCATAGTCTATATTTTGTTGAGATTTCACTGCAGCATTACATAAGCTGTAGCAGACAAGTCAACGAGGGAACCTATATGTGGTGGCTCAAACTGCTAAAAATTACTGGTAAATTTCTCTCGAATCCCACTCTATCATGTAAATACTAAAAATGCTAAAATTGAAAGACCGCCCGAACATGAAGGTGTACAGTTTGTTATTGTAGCCAAATTTTAATCCTCATAGTCTCTGTCACTACCTTAAAATACACATTCAAACACCCAAATATATGTACAATACACTAGAACACTATTGCAACACTATCCTAAAATTCTTATCACTTCCATCCAATTCAGAAAAAAAAAACGTATACAGAGAAATAGCTGCAACAGCCATAACTTTTCTCGCATCGCACATTACACGATACAGCACAGCATATCAGAAGACCATACTGTATATTGCGTAATACAGTCTTCAGGTGGGTAAACTGGATAAATAGACTACATCTGTGTGCTATAGATCTAGTCAATCGGTACTGATTCGGGGATTAAGGAACAAGAAATGAAGGAGGTGCTGAATAAAGGAGTCCTAGGTATGGGCTATGGCTGAGAAAGGACGTAAATGATAGATGATCATTGCTGCAACAACTTTCCCCTTTACTGGATCAGGATTGACACAGAGTTATGCAAAACCGAACACGGTAAAAAAGTGAATTTTTTTAAATAGTAGAATGAGGTACTGAGAGTTGCCACTTTAATTACTGAAGTAGTCCAGTTTGATTTTATTTCTATAGCCCTCACTAAAGAATGCATTGGATAAAATTGGTCACTGACCTCCTTTATTTTCTTTCTCTTTTATGATATTGTTGTATGTTTCGTTAATCTTCTCCAGACGATCTTTGGCCAAATTAAGCTGGCTGTAGTTAGCTGCATGTGTTTTAGACACAAGATTGTATAAGGAGTATATGTTTTTACTTGATTCTGAAAATATGGATTAAATTTAATATTAGCAAAAAAAAAAAAGGCTTCTTTTGAAAACATTTAAGAATGATGACACGTTTAAGTCTAAATATAATTTTTTACTCATTACTCTCTAAAAAAAAAACAATACCTGTCAATCTATTTCTGTCTCCATTTTATTATAATCGATCAACAACTGTACACAAAGGATTTCTTTTAATGTCGAGAGCATACGCAGGCACATAATCTTTGTAACATGGGGTAGGTGAAGACTTAATCAAAAAAAAAAAAAATGAGGCGGCACCCATAATCTTTTTCAGCACTTCCATGATTCGTGGGAGGAATGGAATGAGTTATCCTCAGAGCAGAGATTTGACCAGAATGCTTACAACAGATTGGATTCCGCTAAAGTCATCCAAGGGCCAGGTAGTGATATTAAACCAAGCGACGGATTAACATCACTACCACCCATTGCAATAGGATGATAAAACAGATATAACCTCTTCATTTAACTATTTTGGAACTAATTCTTCATCCAACCAATCAGGAATCCCTTTCTAAGGTCGGGTTTGCCTCACTACCGAAGTTTTACTAAACATAGCTCAGTAGAATACGGACAAATCCATGCTGGACGTCTCAGTATTCAAACACAATAGCGTTGATCAACGGAACATATAACTCGTAGTCAATCAACGCAAAGGACAGTTAAAACATGTTAGGTACATTATTTCAGCTACGTAAGTTGAAGAGGGAAGAATTCTATGCTTTACCTAAGAGTGTTCATTAGGCATTTATTGTAGTTATAATGGCAAACTTCAGCTGTCGTTTCCACTCACATGCCGTGCGGTGTTGCAGTCAAATAAGAAATTACAAAGTATTCAAATTAAAGAAAAAATAAATTAAATTCTATTCTACAGTTGGTGCCCACTTAAATTATAGGCATGCTCTTTTCGCCTAAGTGGAATTCATATACAGAAAAAATTCTGGAAAAAGTCAGGTAAAGTGTGAAATTTTACAGAATCACGTTGAAATCTACGTTAATACAAATCATATGAAATTATCCTTTTCTACTCTAAGCACAAGGCCCGAAATTTTGAGGGAGGGGGTCAGTCGATTAGATCGACCCTAGTACGCAACTGGTACTTAACTTATCGACCATGAAAGGACGAGAGCCAAAGTCGACCTCGGCGGAAATTGAACTCAGAACGTAAAGACACGAAATACAGCTAAGCATTTCGCCCGGCGTGCTAACGTTTCTTATCTCTTTATTGCCCACAAGGGGCTAAACATAGAGGGGACAAACAAGGACAGACAAAGGGGTTAAGTCGATTACATCGACCCTAGTGCGTAACTGGTACTTAATTTATCGACCCCGAAAGGATGAAAGGCAAAGTCGACCTCGGCGGAATTTGAACTCAGAACATGAAGACAGACGAAATACAGCTAAGCATTTTGTCCGGCGTGCTAACAATTCTGCCAGCTCGCCGCCTTTAATACAGATCATATAAATTTATCGCAACACTCTTCTGAGAAATCTAAACATGAACTACTAAGTTGCCGGTTCAAATCATGAAAGCAGCAACTTCAACCGCATTGGTAAGTTCAAACGTAAATATCCACAAACTATTATATTCAGTTCAAACTGTATAAATATTACGAAATAAAGCTGAGGTGTAGTTTAACCCTTTTGGCTGTCCAAAGCACTTTTGCAAGTTTTTCTCTAAATGTCCATGCTTGTTTTCAGACTTTTAATTAGCATTTGTTTCATACCTTCTGAGGAGGCGCAATGGCCCAGTGGTTAGGGCAGCGGACTCGCGGTCATAGGATCGCGGTTCCGATCCCCAGACCGGGCGTTGTGAGTGTTTATTGAGCGAAAACACCTAAAGCTCCACGAGGTTCTGGCAGGGGATGGTGGCGAACCCTGCTGTACTCTTCCACCACAACTTTCTCTCACTCTTACTTCCTGTTTCTGTTGTGCCTGTAATTCAAAGGGTCAGCCTTGTCACACTGTGTCACGCTGAATATCCCCGAGAACTACGTTAAGGGTACACGTGTCTGTGGAGTGCACGTTAATTTCACGAGCAGGCTGATCGGATCAACTGGAACCCTCGACGTCGTAAGCGACGGAGTGCCAACAACAACAACATACCTTCTGAGTAATAAAAAGCGTTCTTTTCCTAAGTTCCAAGATACTATTAGTAGATGAAAAAAAGGAATGTGTATCTCTTATGATGCATGGGCACCAAGAACTGGCAAAGGGTTAAAAACAAGACTGAGGGAACATATCCATAGCATACCACTTAGATTCTTTATACTTTCTATAGCCATTCTAAGACCTGGCAATGCATTTAAATTATTCTCTATTTATGGTGTCAGATAAGAACAAAAGATATCCTGAGATGCCACTCTGCTGATAAAGATCTGACATACTCCTTACTGCATTGCGTTCTATCTTTTATTTATTTAAATTCTAGAGTTGTGTCCCCTGACTTTCTGAACCAGAATTACTCATTCACATAATGATTGCTTTTCATAACTATGGGTGGAGGTTAGTTTTAATTCATTAGCAAATCTTGGTTCATCATATCAAATACGTTAACGTCTACTTTACTACACGAACGATAGCCAATGCACTGGCGTCGAGTTGGAATCTTATAAGCTTCGTATTAGTAGTGAGTATATGCGTGTGTGTATTTGTGTGTGTGTGTGTGTGCATGTGTGTAGGTGTGTGTGGATGTGAAGACATATATAGATACATGCATGTACATATATGTTTGTGAGTGTGTGTATGCTTGTATGTATATATATATATATATATATATATATATATATATATATATATATATATATATATATATGTATGTATGTATGTATATATGTATGCATGTATGGATACAAAGAAATAGACAGACAGGTAGATAGATAGATAGATAGATAGATAGATAGTTAGATATTACAGAATCACATATGGTTAACATACAGGTCATTGAAATCAACCAGAATTGTATCTTTAAGTTAGTTTCTAATCTTTACGATGGCATTAAGAAGCTTTCTCGCTACTAGACATATTGCATGACGAGAAAGAAGATAAACTTGACCAAAGATAGTGTACTGAGATTTTGTAGACCACAAGATGCCTGAATTTAATATGAACTATGCTAGCAAGTCAAAAGAAATAATATATTTATGAGAAACCGTGGTGGAAAACAATGAGCTCCTTGTCTACTAGCATCTACTGGTGTATCAAATGTATTTACATTACACAAATTTCTTTGCAGCTTCCTGTTCCACACTTCACTATGCTATTTAGAATGATCAATATTCAATGTTTTAGTGCATATTCTCGTGTCTATCAATAACAGTATTTATTACTATTTATACATAAAAAGACGTTTTTTCTTTTTTTTACCCAGGGAATTGAGGTTTTTGTTTCTATCGTTTTAAGTAATTTGCTTTTACATAATATTATTCAAATATCTGCAAGAAAGTGAACAAAAATGCCATAAATTTGGTTTAGCATTTCAATCGCTTTGTCTTGCAAAACGCTTGATCTAGCAATATTCATAAAATTAAATTATCAATTAGTTGTTCAATCAAATCCAGTACAAACTGATGCAACAGAAACCTGTATTACATAGAAAAGTGATTTCCTTTTATTTTTTTTTCTAACAGACTCTGGGAATGGAGAAAAAGTCAATTATCGACCCTTGTATTTGACTGATATTTTGTTATCTTTACTCTGAGGGATGAATAGGAATGTTGTCTGGAGTTTGATTTCAGAACGTAAAGGGATGTAATACCGCGAGGTCTTTTTCTCCGCGGTTCTCTCGATTCTACCAGAATGATAATGATTTTAAAAATTAGCACAAGACCGCAGAGACACTCTTAAACATCAACCATCATCTGCTCCGAGTTCACGTTATCTCTTCGACTCTGAAAAGTAATGAAGGGTCAATTCTCTCGTCCACACCAAATTCGATACGCTCGCCCCGCTTTCATAGAATTTATTAAAGGGCAGTACTTCTGTCTCCACTCTCCCCTTCTGCTTCAAACGGTCTTGAAAAAAGTTGATTACGGTTTAGTGAAAGAGAAGTCCTATCCTAACCCCTTTCAGCTTTACTCACTACAACTATCAAGCAGATAGTTAGCTACTCCTTGTCAAATGACGGTGGCAGTTCAATTTTCACAATGGATTCGGACGGGGGTTGGATCCTTTTCATGTGTGATTTTAATCGTCTTCCGAAACAGTAACGCCTTCATTATGCTAAGAAAATTATCTAAAATTTCTTAGTCAACAGATTTTTGTAGAGACTTAAGGTACCAAAAGCCGTTGCTGCTCATACCTGCCACCAAATTTTATAGAAATAAGAGTTGACTTCCACTGAATACACTGTCCAACTACTAACATAATAAGCATCCTGGGTGTCATTCCATATGCCAAGCATCCCCCTCTCTCTTACGTTTAGACCAGGAATTCACCTACTCGTCGCCCTGAAATATTTGCAAATACTTCAGTTACAACACATGACTGCACATTACGGTCACCATGCCTCGTGAGTTACACCAAATGGGTATCGGTAACAGATGAATCTTTTAGCGAAAGGTACTTAATCTTTCCACAAGAAATGCGAAATACATTTCGATTTCCAACGTGCCCGGCCCCATGATGGTTAAATCACTTGCGTATGTAGATATTACCTTCTCCCATCCCAGCTGAAGTAAGATACTTCATAGTACATCACTTCTATAGTTAAGATTCAAGTGCCAAACCGTACGGAAGCAGCGAGAGGGGACACATTACAAATTAGAGAAATGGGAAACATTGACCTTCACCGCCGATCAGTAAAGTTAGTTCACTAATTCGATCAGTATTGAAGTTTCGTACCCAATGCATTACATTCAATTTCCAATAACTAGATCCTTGTCTAGATCAAAAACTGTGGTCTGAGTTACCACTTATCCCTGGATACTAAGTTAATAAATAGTGTAAGGGCGAAAGACAAATCGAAATATCTAGTAGCTGGTTAGCAACAAAATTTCTCTCAGAGTAGCTAAAGACAGCAGAAGGACATGATGTTCCGTCCAGTAAAGAAAACTACTAGCGAACTCGAGAAAGCTCATGGCCTCGATTTACTCTTCAACAAGGGACAAGCGAAACGGGTCGCATCGTTCTCGACCTGAGGTAGCTGTCTTATGGAAGAAAAGCAGCAATGAATACATGGTGACAAGTGAGCTACTTTCGATAAATAGAACTGGCACCGTGGATAAACCTTCATTAACCCTGAATAATATATGTTCTAGGATCTTTTTTAAAACGGGGGCCACATTTTTCATTAACGAAACACTTTGAAACTTGGAACACTGGTAGAATGTGTCATATAAAACATCTTTTTCTCTTAGTCTTCTTAAAAAAAAAGAAATCCATAAGTTATTCCATGTGAAAGTTGTCGTATTTCTGTAAGTTCAACCAATCACTGACGTCCATTCAGCCGATATACATTAAGTGCCGACTACATAAACAAACGATTCTGAAACAATTAACCCTAACCCTAACCCTAACCCTAGGGTTAGGGTTAGGGTTAGGGTTAAAGCAAATTTAAAATGAAAAAAGCAAATAAAACGAAGGTATAGAGATTAAATACGCTTTACATCGCTTAATCAGCCAAAGGAGTAAATGTAAACAACTGAATACTTGTCAGTGATTGGTTGAAATTATCGAAATAAGACAATTTTTTACATGAAATAAATTCGAATACAAACATATTTTTCTGTTCTATAACACAAAATAGATAAGTATACGAAGTTTGAAAGTTTTTCCGTACCAAAAACACTACGTAAAACATTAATGAAAAATGTGGCCCCCGTTTTAAAATAGATTCATGTTCTATCTAAATAGGAAATATATGACTTGTAAAAGTTTGCCCAAGTCAACATTGGTGCATTTGGGAAATTCATTCATTTAGGATAACACTTCTTATAATAGTGTTCAAGAAAATCATCAGCCCACAATTAATATAGAAGATATAGTCTCAAACTGAAAGTGGCGATATTTATCGCATAAATATGTTAATATCAATAAGTTAATATTTATATGTTCCCCTCCTTCCCTAAGTTTAATCAAATATATTCAGTGGCGATTATTTTGAAACATTTAGAGATATTTTGAAATATTATTATTGAAGAGCATACTTACTGAGTAATGAAGTTTTGACATTAGAATCTAGACCAAGTTTATCTCTCATCCACTTACAACAACGAGGTTTGGACAGTTTTTGTTTAAATGATACCATACCTGCAATTAAGACATACAAAACAAAAAGTATTAATTAGGGAAACAAAAATGTAATTTGAGAACTAGTTTTTCATTTTATTTAAAGATTTTAATTTCTGCACTATAAAATAGTAGCAAGCTACGGGTTAATTCCAGCTAAGTTAGCATGCTAACACTAAATTATTCTGTCTTTTATACCGAACTGTGGTGACAAGATTCGAGCACATACTCCCTGTCAAAACCTTATACATACAACAGCTACGAATCTGCAGCTTGACTCCAAAACTTAAACAAACGATAGACAAACAAAATAGTATGTGAAGGCAATCTCAACGCACAGCTTATATTTAAAATGACCTGGAGTTTGAAGTATTACGGTGATTAGCAGAATATGTATATTCCATCAGCTAGTTACCGCACTTTTTTTTTTTTTTGTATTTTTGTATCTTACACATATCTTACAATCTGACGACCATTTTTTAAATATTTTACAAGCTTTTATTGACTGCATTTAAAAACAAAACAGTAAATCATCAACACGCTATAGTCTATGTTTTATTGTTTCGTCAGGAGAAAGTACAATGTCCATGGGCCTTTACAGGGCGTCCGAGATTTGTAGGAGGTAGAGACGAAGGTATGGTCAAACTGGATACTGCGCCTGAATACTTGCAACAGAATAAGCTCCGGTAAAGGCACCCAAGGATCAAGTGAGCAAGTTAAACATCTGAAATTCTGAAATAAATTGCCAATAACGATAGAATTTTCTAAGAATATATATATTTACAATATTTACTTCTACGAAACATTTTAACTGATTTCGTTTCCAATCGATTCTATGTGTCTTACTCGTGATAATACACAGCAAGAAGTAAGACATTCTGATGATGATCAGTGATCGAACCCGATAAAGCTATTGTATAGTTGTAAATTCTGTAAGAGTACATTCTAAAGATGAGATTAATACAATACATTCTCCTTTGTATCACTACTACAATAGCCCCTGTTACTCTGAACTACACACCGTCTCCATTGAAACCAGCCGGTCTAATTCGCCTTCACTCCTTCTATCGCTTTTATTGTCTCGCACTTTCTCAATCTTGCAATAGTCATTTTGCTCAGTCACTATCCACAAACTGAAATCATCCGGAATGCCCCCCTCGTTCATGTTCTTTGTTTTCTTTTGACGAGATTTTTTTTTTCACTCCAGTCATCGAAGTCCAAGTTGAATAACAACCATACAGGCCTCCCCAGTGTAGAGGTGAACTTCAAAAATAATAGCTACAGCCTTTTTTCCCCTGTATATATTCTTTGAAAACAATCTACGCTTTCGTTCAATAAAAGCAAATATTTTCTTACAACAGTTCTAACCTAAAAATGAATTAATGTTTAATTGTTTGATATACGGGTTGTAAAACATAAACTTCCTAGGTTACCTGTAATGAATTTCTAGATATTTTCTATTTAGTCATTATTACACACGCACACACACACACATAAACATTTACATACACATAACATATGCTGCCTTAAATATTTATTCTTAATACGTTCCGGAAGATTCGAATGTAAATCTGCTAATTTCGAACCTGGGTTCTCATTCCTAATGTATTTTTTGATATTATTATTATTATTATTATTATTATTATTATTATCATCATCATCATCATCGTTGTTGTTGTTGTTGTTCAGGTCACTGCCTGGAATCGAACTCGGAATCTTGGGGTTGGTAGCCCGCGCTCTTAACCATTACGCCATATGCCTACGGATATGTGGCGTAATGGTTAAGTGCGCTGACTACTAACCCCAAGATTCCGTGTTCGATTCCAGGCAGTGACCTAAACAATAATAATAATAGTAATTATTATTATTATTATTATTACTATTATTATTATTATTATTATTATTATTATTATTATTATTATTATTATATGTCCCGCGGGTAGCCTTTGACATTTTCTATTTATAAGAGTTCTTCAAGCCAATATTTACATGCTATTATAGTTTTATGTAATGTGCTTCGAGAGTCAAGAGTTAATGTTTTACAAAAAAAAAAAAATTAGTTATTTAATGCTCTATCAAAAGTTTATAAAATTCTTATGGCGCCGATAATATTTATATGTGAATGTGTATAAATATAGAACTAGACAGACAGACAGCTAGATAGATATTAATTGTTGGTAGAGACACCATGCTTCGTTTTGCAACCATAATTTGCAAGTTTATGAAATGTTTACAAGTCAGTATTGTGGATTACTTTTGTGTTAGCAGTGCCAGACAATCACTCTTAAGTTTATCTCTACAGGTTTTCTATAGGCGCAAGCGTGGCTGTGTGGTAAGGAGCTTGCCTCCCAACCACATCGTTCCTAGTTCAGTGCCACTGCGTGGCATCTTGGGCAAGTGTCTTATACTAAAGTTTCGAGCCGACCAAAGCTGTGTATAAGAAGAAACTGAAAGAAGCCCGTCGTATATGTGCGGGTGTGACAACTGGTCTTGGTGTGTTTATGTCCCTAGCAGCTCGGCAAAATTCACCGATAGAAAAGGTACCAGGTTTTAAAAAACAAGTCCTAGAGTCGATTTCTTCGGCTAAAATCCTTCAAGGAGGTGCTCCAGCATGACTGCAGTCAAATGACTGAAACAAATAAAAGGATAAAAGAATTTAGTACCATCACGTAAATACCCACTAAGTTTAGTGGTGTAATACTATTGGATAGACCAATTTAC
This sequence comes from Octopus bimaculoides, assembly GCF_046866305.1. Lineage (NCBI taxonomy): Eukaryota > Metazoa > Mollusca > Cephalopoda > Octopoda > Octopodidae > Octopus > Octopus bimaculoides. The sequence continues at coordinate 100,020,335 of NC_142929.1, forward strand.
GTACGTACATATTAATTGTTGCCAGGGGCACCATATTTCGTTTTACAACCATAATATACTACCAAATATATTCTTTTCTACTCTAAGCACAAAGCCCGAAATTTTGGGTGAGGGGGCCAGTCGATTAGATCGACCCCAGTACGCAACTGGTACTTAATCTATCGACCCCGAAAGGATGAAAGGCAACGTTGACCTCGGCGGAATTATACTACCAGATATATTAAAAGGTTATAACTCAATACTGTGTCCTACTTTTGAGTTAGTAGCGCAATACAATCACTTTTAAGTTTATCTCAACAGTGCTGACTTTAAATTCTATAGAAAATCTGTAGAAATAAACTTAAAAGTGATTGTAGGATTACATTAGCTAAAGTGTGTACGTTTCCAAGGCAGTAAAGTGTGATTTGAGGGTGATTTGGCTGCTAATTATCTCAGGACACGCGACCATGTAGAGGCTCACCTGTGGTAGCTGACTGGAGTAACATATATCAATGAAAGAATGGAGAATTGGTGGAAATATAATCTCTCTCAAAGATACAAGGTTAAAAAATTTGGAGATGATCTCAGGCGTACTCTAGCAAATGTACTGCTTATTTATTCACATCGTTTTGAATTAGTCATGTATTATCATGTAGCTACAAGATTTCAATGATGTAATTGTTTATTTTTTAGGATGATATTGTAGGGTAGGTGTAAGAGACCAGTTCTGGCTGGTCTGAGTACAAAACAGGTTGAATATTTGGGTTTGATATGGCTGGTTTAAATGATAGAGGGTTAATCCATTCCCAGTATTCGATTGATACTAACTATATTGAGCTTGGAAGAATAAACTGTAAAGTCGATCACGGTGGGATTTGAACTCAACACTTAAATGTACATAATTCAAAATATGTCTAGTGATCTTCCAATTCTAGCAGCCACCGCTTCTTCTTTATTCATGCAATGCTAGCCGTGGCGAAAATAAAAGAGCTTGCTATCGAATTTTTTTTTTTTTTTTAATCGGTAAGACAGAAACATGTGGCGATATTCTGGAATGTTTTAGGGGAAAAATAGCTTTGAGTTCAAACCTTAAGCTTTTAACCTATCACGAATCTTCCTGACAGGAAATGAACTCATACTAACTTATTCAATTAAAATCAATAACAGTTCCAGTGGTAATTTGAATTTTTGTTTTGTGGAGAAGAAGGGAGAGGAAAGGGTAGAGGATGGAGAAACGTTTGATCAGCCACGTGATATGGTATTGCTTCAAACAAAAAGAATAATGGAGAAAATGAGGTCAATGTGTCGAACTGGGAAAGAATGTATCGATTTCTGACATATACACCAGACCTCGGTGTTACAGAAGAGAGGAGCAAGGAACTAGATTAAAAGGCATTCATTCCTTTCTCAGTAGCATAAGTAACGCAATCGATAGGAAAATCATTTCAAAAGAAGATCGAAAACTAGTAAGATGTTAGCAGTTTGTTTATTTTTGCACTATTCACCTATAATGGATGATTTGTACAATAAAAGTGTGAAAATGTTGTTTGTAACTCTCTCAAAAGTTATCAACGGTGTGAGTGCAGTGAATTGGTCGTAATTAAGCATGAGAAGGTTCACGTAGTCGCCAAAATTTGGTCTTTATTACTGTCGTTATTTAGCCACGGTGGAGGCGCAATGGCCCAGTGGTTAGGGCAGCGAACTCGCGGTCATAGGATCGCGGTTTCGATTCCCAGACCGGGCGTTGTGAGTGTTTATTGAGCGAAAGCATCTAAAGCTCCACGAGGCTCCTGCAGAGGATGGTAGCGAACCCTGCTGTACTCTTTCACCACAACTTTCTCTCACTCTTACTTCCTGTTTCTGTTGTGCCTATAATTCAAAGGGCCAGCCTTGTCACACTGTCTCACGCTGAGTATCCCCGAGAACTACGTTAAGGGTACACGTGTCTGTGGAGTGCTCAGCCACTTGCACGTTAATTTCACAGGCAGGCTGTTCCGTTGATCGGATCACCTGGAACCCTCGATGTCGTAAGCGACGGAGTGCCAACAACATATTTAGCCCCGAATCAGGTTTGATACAGCAAACGTGATCACAAAGGTTCAATCCCTAACCATTCCATATCTCAGTTTTTATTTTCCAGGCATAGTATTGTCAAACGTGGCCTTCCCTCTTTTTAAAACGATAAGATATGACTCAAGAGAAATTTAACTCCGAGTCTTTGCATGTCTATTGGCCACATAGACTTGTTAATGGCTCGTGATTTTATCGTTGTTGCTATCATAGCTGAGAGAAATCTTTAATAATGTCAGTGTCTATCATGTGATCGTCAGGTTGGGTAGAGGTTTGGTTACAATCGGCGTAGCTAAGAGACAATTAAAGAAACTGTTTTTTTGTTGTTGCTTTTTTGCATAACGTGGTCAGTGATAGTGTATGCACTGGTGTGGGTTTCGGGAAGCGGTCAGTGTTGGTGTGTGCGGGGTGGTGTGATGTGGTGTAGTATTGTGGTGTGTAGTGTGGTGTGGTGGTGTGCGGTGGTGTGTGGTGGTGTGTGGTGTGGTGGTGTGGTGGGGTGGTGTGTGGTAGTGTGTGGTGTGGTGGTGTGGTGGTGTGTGGTGTGGTGGTCTTGAGGTGTGGGGGAGGCGAGAGTGGGGGAAGCAAGGGTGGGGTCTAAGGGATGAGATGTATAGGGAAGGTGGGGTTGGAATGTGTAGGGGTGAGGTAACGAGGGAGGGTTGAGGTAACGAGGGAGGGGTGAGGTAACGAGGGAAGGGTGAGGTAACGAGGGAGGGGTGGCGATGAAGGGAGAGGGTGGAAGGGAAAAGGTGGGTAGGAGTGAAGAGAGGAATTAGGTGCCAGAGCAAGAGAGGAGAGGTGGGTGGGAAGAAGTAGGTGTGAGAGGAAGAGAGGAGAGACGAGGAGGGTTAGATGAAAAGGGGACGAGAGTTGAGTCCATGTGGCGCCAAGGAGCGAAGAGAGAAGATTAATCTCTGATGGCGGCGAAGACGGGAGTCCGGATGGCCCCTGTGCAACACAGTCCGAACACAGACAGGTGTTGTAAAGAGTGACCGGTAGATCGGAAATGGCGCGAGACCGGAGTGTCGTTGTCGAGTCTGATGTCTCGGAGGTGTTCCGCGAACCGGTCAGCCAAGCGACGTCCTGTTTGACCGATGTATAGAGAAGGACAGAGAGAGCAGGAGATGCAGTAGATAAAGTTGCGAGGAGTCAGTGATATGATAAGGTCAATGATGGGTACCTGTGAGGAGAGCGGTGTTGGAGAGGTAAGGGCAAGTGCGGCAGCGTGGTCGGGAGCATGGGAACGAGCCGGGCTGGAAGGTTGGATTAGTGAAGAAGCTGTGGACCAAGAGGTCTCGTAGGTTGTGGGCTTGTTTGAAGGAGGGGAGGGGTCGCTTAGGGAAGATGTGCGAAGTAGAGGGGTCGGACTGGAGGCACCGGAAGGCTTGGAGAATGGTGCGTTGGAGAGGTAGGGTGGTGGGGTGGTAGGTGAGGGGAGACGGGATACGGGTGACGGCGGGGCAGGTGCGGGGGGAGAGAGCAGATGCACGGTCCACGGAACTACCCTGGCAAGAACGGTGTAGATAATGGTGAGGGGATATCCACGTAGGAGGAAGTGGCGAGCCATGAGCTGAGACTGGGTCTCAAAGTCATGGTTGTCACTGCAGAGCCTGCGAAGACGGAGGAATTGGGAATAGAGGATAGAGAGCTTGGTGTGTTTAGAGTGGGAGGAGGAGAAGTTGAGGTAAGAGTGTGAGTCTGTGTGTTTGTAGTGGGTGGAAGTGGTGAGAGTGGAGTGGTGAATGATGACCGAAATGTTGAGAAAGGCGACTGGGGTGTCGGAAATAGTGCAGAAGTGGAGGGCAGGATGGAAAGATTTGACAAAAGAGAGGAAGAAGTCTATATGTTGGAGAGAGAGTGAGGTGGCACCGATACAGTCGTCAATATAACGACCATATATATATATATATATATATATATATATATATATATATATATATATATATATATATATATATATATATATATATATATATATATATACACATATACTGATATAGGGGAAAATTAATAATTAATAATTTTACCAAGTAGTTCGGTATGTTAAAATAACCATTATCAGTAAACTTATACAAAAAATTTTATAATTATAAGCATAATTATAATTAGGGTTCAGCAAAATTGCTTCACCACATACCGAAATTTAGAAATAGCAGTTAAATACTATTCCACTACCATAAGATATCTCCCAGACAGCAATACTCCCAACTCACGCAGGCAAAGAGAAAAAATAACGAATCCACCCGGCTTTGATCAACTATATACGCGTCTATCGATTAAAGAGATGTAAAACATTTTTACTCATTTATTTCCGTCTTCAATATAGTATTTCAATTATAAGTTTGAGAGTGCTAATAAAGATATATATTCGACCAAGCGCCATCGAATAGCTTATATCCCAAAACCAGCACTTCCGAATTTATATAGACGGGTGAGAACTCACAGTGTGTTACATATCCCATGGCCCCATTAATTACAGGTATAAACCTGAACATATATATATGGAACTAATCCAATTCAATATTTGGTTATTATGAGACTATATTATTGTATTTTCTTTATTCAGTATTTCTAACTTCGGCAGAAAACTAAAAACATACGAGAGGAGGAATTAAGTCGATTACATCTATTCCAATACTTGACTGACACAAAAGCAAGTTAACCTCAGTTGTATTTGAACTCAGAACATAAAACGCCGGCAGTTAATGCTACAAAGTATTTTATTCGTTGCGTTAATGGATCTGGTAGCTTGTCGCCTTATTCCATTTTATTAATACCACACACATACGCACGAACACATACACACACACACACATAAATATGTAGGAGCACCGGACTCACAATCTAGAGGTAGTGAGATCGATTCCTGGACCGGGCTGTGCTGTGTTCTTGAGCAAGACACTTTATTTCCAGTTCACTCAGCTGTAGAAATGAGTTGTAACGTCACTGGTGCCAAGCTGTATCGGCCTTTGATTTCCCTTGGGTAACATCGGTGACGTGGAGAGGGGGGTGGGGGGCTGGTATCCCTGGGCGACTGCTGGTCTTCCATAAACAACTTGTGCCACGGAGAGAAAGTTTTTAAGTGCAATCCCTTGGTCATTCATGACCGAAGCGTATGTATGTATGTATGTATGTATGTATGTTATTATTCAGTTTATTTCAAGATTTCTTGCCAATAGAGGAAGAACCGGTTTCTAACCTAGATCCAAGGCTCCTTCATTGGAATTTCAACATCAACAACAGGGTACTTTTGTTTGTATGTATGCATGTATGTATGTATGTATGTATGTGCAGATTTGTATTTTTTATGTATGTTTTCTCATGTATATAGTTGCATCTCTAGACATGCTCATATATATTTAAATGATAAACTTCTGGAAACTTTTACAGATGTTTAGAGTTCCAGTGATGGATTGGATCTATAGTCTTCGAATTAGCTTTCTCCTTTCTGGTCCTGAGAAACTCAATTTCTCAAGAGTGGTATATAGGCAGTGTGTTACATATCCCAGGCCCCCAATAATTACAGGTATAAACCTGAACTTGTAATCTGGATAGAGTAAGTGCAGAT
>NC_142929.1:100033454-100068454 GCF_046866305.1 Octopus bimaculoides
GCTCTCAGCAGACGGAGAGTTTCTGCGTAGCACCTCAGATGTGAACTCCTCATAAGACATTCTATCCGGTGTATCTGTCAGCAAATCTCTGACAGACGAAACGAGTGGGGACGGTATGCTGGACAATGCGATATGCAGTTTGGCCAGTGGCTGGCGAGTGCTGATAGCAATAAAGTAGGATTCCAGTTGCGAAAACCACATTTTCGCTTCCCCATGGAATTGATGGAGCGGAAAATTACTCATTTTATAAAAGCAGAAAAACCGTTGAGAAGAAAGAAATGTCGAGGAACGCCAAAACGAATTGGAGAAGGTAAGATGGCAAAGCTTGAACGCGAAAAAGAAAAACATTTTTAGACGTCGCTCGTTTAGAACAGTTAACGGTTCTTCTCGTCTGTTTTTCTTTTCATTTGCTGTAAACTTGTAAACTTGTAAAATGTAAACTTGTCTATTCGTTTCTCGGGGTCACCATTTTTAGAAATGTTTGCTCCTAACAAAGAAAGCTGAAAAGTTGAAGGCAGACATTCTCCAAATACAAGAATAAAAAGACGATCAGAATTTGCAGATTAGACCGTAAGTCGTTTTAATTTTGATACTGCATGCAAATTACAGTATTTATATAGAAAGAGATAAAGCAGTTTCTGTGCGTTCGTATTCATATACAAGAGGTGATTATGTTTGATCGTTACATCGCATGGAATCGCAGCAGGAAGAAAAATCGTCTAATCACTTTGGTTGTTTCGTCCAAAAGCTATAGATTTAATTTTCCCACAATGCAACACCACGACGTGCGCCATCCAATGGCCAATGGATGAGACAACTGGTTTCAAGGGAGGTAACTGTCTACATATGTTTGTAATGATGGTCATGTCACGTGGCTGAAGCTAACTTTCCAAGATCTGTAACCACTCATATTAGATGTTTATTCACTAACCTAGGTTTCATCATTTCCACACTTAATAAATCATGTTGTTGATAATATTTTGCCCTCTTCTTCTTCGGTCGCGCTGCTTTCGTGGCTTCCCATGACTTTCTATTGCCGTCCAATTCCATTATTATGAATTTGAATTGGGAACATGAATCTTTCAGTAGCTGACTACACAACCATAGACGTTGTCCTTGTGGATGCGTTGCAGTTACTCTCTTGATAAAGCTTGGTGATCCTGACCATTGATCTTCTTGGATTCCTCTGCTCAGCATCAATGTAAGAAGCACTGTTGGCTCAGTTGAGCTCTTCTGTTACCTCTCCACAATCTGCCATGCTGCAGTCCCACGACTTCGCTGTATCCCTGGCAGGGTGGCTGAACGAGTGCAATACCTTGCCAATGGGCAACCCTTAACTACGCAGAGCACAGTCTTCACTCCGTCAGGTACTTTCGAAATACCTGCATACCCATGTCTCACTCTACAATAGCCCAAACCTATCAGGCTTGTGACTAAAAGCATTCTACCTAAACACTATCCCTAGAACCTGGAGCTAGGCTCGATTTGTTTTAACACATAAAGAGAATTTTTCACCGAGACAAAATCCCCCGTGTTAACGACAAACATACACATTTTAATTTCATGCGCTTTTTGCCTGTGGTAGCATGTGCTTTGAGAACGACCTGTAACTTATTTCTAGCAGATCAAAGAACCACGTAAAAGTCCCTCATTGGCTTATGACTACATTCTGTAGGAACTTAAGAAAGGTAACCGAAAGAATATCTATTAATCCATTCCTTACCAATAATTATTATTTTTAGCTAAACAGTTTGAAACTTCGTATTCTCGTGTAATTTCTCATGCTGAACACGGTTTACTTTCAGCATTTTTGACAAAATTTCGTATTTTAGAAGATATTTCGTGTTGAAGTTGTCGTATTTGGGTAATTTTAACCAATCAACGACATGTATTCAGCTGAAGAAAGTCACTGCTGCTTGGATCATCTCTACTAAATGTCACCACTCTGTCCTATTTTATCTTTGTTTACTGCCTGTGTTGCATATTACACGCTTTGTTTTTTTTTTGTTGTTGTTTTTGTTCTTGTTTGTTTGTTTGTTTTTTTGTTTGTTTGTTTTTTTTGTTTTGTTTTTTTGCAAGGAAGTGTTTTCCTACAAAATGAAACCACCGAAGAACTAAAGTAAAATAGCACTACTATCAAATATTTTAATTACATTCCTAACTGATCGACACACACACACACACACACATACAAACGCAAACACACGCATACAGGTTCATGCAGACAGAGACACACACACAAACATACACATACACACATAAACATATACACGCACACATAGGCATATATGCATACACACACACCCACACACATACACACAAATTTATATTTGTTTAAAATGAATATGCAAATTCTTGATCTATTTAAATATTGCAATATTTGTGTTTATTGATTTTTCAATGTGACAGCGAAATGTTTTAGTTTTATTAACACTAAGTACTTATCAGAGCACTTTTAGTAAACTCCCTGATATCTGACTAAATTAATAGTGCATCATCAGCTCGGTTAAATTCGCTGGTTACAATCTAACAAATATATTATTCGAAAGGTTTCATTAACTTAATCAAATCGGACAGTTTACCATATCTTACAAATTCACAGTTTTCAATATCTGACAACCTTAATTAATGTTCCCAACATAATGATTAAATTTGCAAAATAACGAAGCAATCTTCAAAATGTGACGTGACGAAACGTAAAATTATATCACGGTAAATTGAAATGTTCTATTATCAAATTCTGAGATAATTTTACACTGTCCAGGTTTGACATGATCGCCGCAGTCATCTGTATATGTGTTCGTGTCCGTTATATGAAAGCCGGAAGTTCGCTGTTGACAACGTTGTACTTTAACAACTATTTTTATCTGTCGTCTGTTTTAACATCACCATTTGGCTCTTAGACGCATTTATCGGAGTCTAATCTCTCGTAAATATTCGGGCCGAATCGCTGGTTTGTGAATAACTTCTTTCCACCACTCACTGAGGCCCTGAAACAAGTTATGTTAACTGCCCATTCTACTAATGACGGACCATTATAAAAGTTTATTTTATCCACCCCTAGAAGAATAAGAGGCAAAATTAACCTCGGCGGGATTTGAACTCAGAATGTAAAGCGTCGGAGGAAATTCTTCTAAGCATTTCATCCAGCACGTTAACGATTCTGCTAGCTCGCCGCCCTAAACTTGGCTGAAAAATTACAGCAAAAATACCATTAAAGTCATGATATTTAATACATCATATATGATAGTCATTCGTCTCAATATTGTATACTTTCTAAGGCGACGAGCTGGCAGAACTGTTAGCACGCTGGACAAAATGCAGTTTTTCGTCCGTCTTAACGTTCTGAGTTCAAATTCCGGCGAGGTCGACTTTGCCTTTCATCCTTTCGTAGTCGATACAATAAATACCAGTTGAGCACTGGGGTCGATATAATTGACGTACCTCATCCCTAGAAATTGCTAACTTTATACCGAAATTTGAAACCAATATTATGTTTTCTACGCTGATAAACTTTCGTTGGTAAGATGGAAAATATTGATGTCTTTATGACTGGAAGTTTAATCGAAATAGTAATGGTTTAGTCTATGAAGAAGAATCAAAAATAACCTGTCTCACAACCTCAGGGCCAGCTTAAGGCCGATGAGATCGAGGACACCACTGAACGAATACACTCCAACTTTTCAAGATCACAGACATGTTGTCTCCTCATTCTGCCTTTTCTGCTTCTCCAACAATGGTTTCTGACCCTCAGATTTGACTGGTCTTGAGATACTTCCACTCAATCCCACTCAAGTCCTTCGTTTTTCTCCCCCATCCCCACCCCATTCGTCACATGTAGAGTGTCTTTCCTCGAAGCCACGCCCCCACTAATTTCAATCCTTCTTTCCCAGAATTCCTCATTCTGAAATTCCTTTCCTGTTAATGATTTCTCTGCAGTCATTAATTTCAAGTTATTCAAGAACAACAATTGCATCGTCCTCGAAGGATTTGCAAAGGCCTTGGGCATGGCCTCACTTTCCAAACTAAATATTAACAATGAAACGTACGAAATGTTTATTCAGGTGATACATTTTAAAAACATAGAAGACACACATTCACTGAATCAAAGGTAAACGTTTATATAGTATTTATAAATAAGTTTTTCATGACTTTATTAGTGACTTGACCTTAGCTAATAGCACGCCATTGATGAACTCATACTAGTAACACAGTTCACTTCTAAATTGAAACTCAAATATATACTTCGTGGTTTGTTTTACTGTCTTTTATCGACATGTACGTCAATCTGAACGAAAATTATTTTCAAATGTTTACAACTATTTTCATTTAAACGATCATAATAAATATGACTCAAAGTTATAAATTTTTATTAAGTAACAACAAAAAGAAGAAAAAAATACAAATGACTGAATGTTGTAATCAATTTTTACTCATACTCGCTTGAAGATCCTTCTTGCAGTCGACTTTCTATATCGGAGCAGCCTGACCTAGATGAAAGACTTGGTGTAACTAGTGTTACTCGTTGCGTGACGGGTAATTTTGGAACTATACTTTTGTCACAATAACTATTATCATACAATAATTATAATTTAATCTAAGGCCGTGAGCTGGCAGAATCGTTAGCACGCTGCGCAAAATACTTTCGTCCGTATTTTCGTTCTGAGCTCAAATTCCGCCGAGGTCCACATAGGCTATTGGGGTCGACAAAATACGTACCAGTTGAGCACTGGTGTCAATGTAATCGACGTGCTGTCTCCTTTGAAATTCCTGGCTTTGTGCCAAAATTTGAAATCAGTAATTGTGTTAAACTCTCTCTCTCTCTCCTTTTCTTCTCGTCTTCCCTTCGCACACGCGCGCGCGCATACATTCGTCGACATACTAGCTCACGGGAGGAGAAGCATCAGAGAGCTCAAAATTCCATAATTTGAATAACAATATATTTATTTCTTAGAAAGACACAAGCTCACAAGTTTGAGAGTGAAGTATCGTTCTTTGAAATAATCCTAATATATTACTGGTACTTCATTTATCGATCATGAATGAGTGGGAGGCAGTGTGTACCCCAACGTATCTTGAACACAAAAACATTGGAATTTGCGTATTTGAATTTCTGCCACGCTGTCACCCAATACAATAAGTAGGTGGTCCGTAGACTTGTTGGAAATAACAATCAACGCCTTGAAACTAACCTTAAAAAGAAAGGACACATTAGAAAATGTAGTCTTAGTTACATATATTTGAAAGAAAAAAAAACAAGATGGTCGTAGACGGAATGTATTTTGTCATAGTTCTGCTCGAGTCTGACTGTCCTAACAAAAACAGTATAAATACACCTTCCCCGCCCTGTCTCCTTCCCTCTCCATCCTCTCTTTTTCTCCCTCTCTACTCTCCCTCCTTGTACACACACGCACACACATACACCCCTACACACACATACACACAATATCATACGGTTTCCCGTGTGTTATTTGTTCACAGACAGCTTTATGTTCTCTTTATATCTACCTTTTATTTTTTTCATTAATATTTTATAACTTTCAGTCACATATATTTAATGACCGTTAAATTAAAATTAAAAAAATCACCATCAAACTTCAATAATATAACACCACTTCCTAGACACTTGTATTAAATATCGCTAAACAGCAATAAAACAATTTCAAGACAAGTAGAATATAGCTTCATTAGTCATTTGTGATGTTCTATAATTCTTTTACTGGTTTTAAGTATTCCCCATTAAAGGGCACCGCCTCCAACCAATGGTATTTAGTTGATCATATCGATCTCAATACTTATTTAAGTATTATACTTATTTCATCAATTACTTTTTATTGAACATCTAGGTTAAATTTGATGTCAAGGAACGCATCTCGACTCACCGTTTTCCCATTTCACCTCGGTCTACACCAGAGGTGGGGAAACTTTTCAGTGTGGCGGGCAAAAATTTACAATGAAAAAGGTCCGCGGGCGGATCACAAGTTCTAATTCTTATATCTGTGTAGATCTTGTATATATCTATGTATAATTCGATAAGTTTAACATTAACCCATTACCTCCCATAATTCTATTAACTGGAATTTTTTTATGAAACTTTGATTTCTAGCATAAAACAGCCTTAGAAACATGCTGGAATGATCAAAATAACATTTTAAATAGAAATAAGCGAGATATTGGGTGAAAAATTAGCAAACCTCATTTGAATATCAGAGAAATATACCTAGTAGATATAGCAAAAAGGTTAGATATGTGTAAATATTGACAGATAATTACGAAATTTGTAATTTTTAAGTGATCTTATATGAGATCACTGGTAAGTAATGGGTTAAATTAACGCGTAACATCTTCATTAACGCCGCCACTGAATTTAGGATATTTATATTACTTAAGAGGTTTCTATACTTTTCAACTAGAGTGTAGTTGGGTCTCAAAATGTGTTTTATAGTAAAAACAAGATTTTCGTTCTAATGGCAATTACCGGACGATTTTCTGTTCCAGTCTAACCGTTTTGAGTCGTAGTGGAAACGCGACCTATGTCGCAAATAAGCACACGAATAGCGTATAAATTTTATAATTGAAAAATAACTGTTTTGTACATACGAGTATGTCAGCCTGTGGGCGAAATATAATGGGCTCGCGAGCGCAATTGCGCCCGCGGGTAGGAGTTTCCCCACCCCTGGTCTACACAGACACGCAAACACGAGCGCGTACATTCATGCGTACATGTGTGTGTGTGTGTGTGTGTGTGTGTGATCATCATCATCATTTAGTGTCCGTTCTTCACACTAGCATGGGTTAGACGGTTTGACTGGGACTGGTAAACCAGAGAGTTGTACCAGGTTCCAGCCTCTACGGCTGGATGCCCTTCCTAACGCCAACCACTCCAAGAGTGCAGTGGGTGCCTTTTATGTGTCACTAACACTGGCCACGACTACGATTTCGCTTGGTTTGACGTGTCTTCTCAAGCACAGCAAATCACCAAATGTCTCGATCACTTGTCATTGCCTCCATGAGACTCAATATCCGATGGTCACATCTCCATACCAGCTTAGTTTTCTCTCTTGCATGTATACATATTTTAAATTTGATTAGAGAATATGTTAACCTCGTGAAGGAATTGTTGCATCCCAGGAAATACTGGTTCAATACCTAGTATTTTGGGGGAATGAAATTCCTTTAAAACAATAGATATATATAAAACATATAGTTTATATCCATTTAAAAGAAGAAAAGAAAATGGAGATAAGGAAGTTAATAATTGTTTATTATTATTAACAAATTGGTCATCTTCGCTTCTTACAGCTGTTTCAATTAATACTCAATAATTTAATTACAAATTTGTACATTAAATTTACATTTATGTGACATGAGTATAATTTCATCAGAGGAAAAAAGATGTACCTTTCGATGTTATATGGGGACATATCAATTCATTTCGGCAGACTGAAATATATATATATATATATATATAGGCATGATTGTGTGATAAGTAGCTTGCTTACCAAGCACATGGTTCCGGGTTCAGTCCCACCGCATAGCATCTTGGGTAAATGTCTTCTACTATAACTTCAGGCCGACCAAAGCATTGTGAATGGATTTGGTAGACGGAAACTGAAAGAAGTCCGTTGCGCGCGCGCGTGTGTGTGTGTGTGTGTGTGTGTTTGCGTCTCTGTGTTCGCCCCCACCATCGCTTGATAACCGATGTTGGTGTGTTTAAGTCACTGTAACTTAGCGGTTCGGCTCAAGTGAACGATACAATAAGTACGAGGCTTACAAAGAATAAGTACTGGGGTCGATTTGTTCGATTAAAGGCGATACGCTAGCATGGCCGCAGCCAAATGACTGAAACAAATAAAAAAGAAAGGAATACACACACACACACACACACACACACACACATATATATATATATATATATATATATATATATACATACATGCACGCTTTTTTTTTATTTGTGAATTAACAGTGCTATCAATGGTTTATTCATCTGGATAAAATTCGACAATCTTTCATACGTTCTGCTTAAGAATGTTGCTAATTACCTCCATTTTGCATGAGGTAAGCATGGTGGTTCCACCAAAACTGATGGCATTTTACCACATGAAACCTTTGGTAGCGCTGTTAATTCACAAATTTGTTGGATAAATATTCATTCAACAAATGCAGTGTTCAGCACTCATTTTCATTACTCAATACTGTCGTGTATATATATATGCATGCATACATACATGCACACACACACACACATACACACACACACAGAGGAGGGGTGCTGAAAAGTTTCTGGTTTGGGATAAATGAAAATACAGGATGATCAGTTAATTATGATTTTATCTAACATATTCCTCTCTCAGATTCACACACTGATTGCAGCGGTCCTTCAGTATTTCTAAGCCTTGTAAAAGAACTCGGAAGGTTGGGCCTCCAGCCAGGCCTTTCGCAATACCCTTAAAGCCAAGAACTTTTCAACGCACACACACACATAAACGGGTTTCATGCACAGTTTCTATCAAAGACGTTGGTTGCAATGGGATTGAACTCAGAATAATATGGTTGCGAAGTGAATTCCTTAACCGCAATGACATATTTCATTTAAAGTACAAATAGTTGAGACACGCGGCTTTAAATTACCTGTTCAGTAGAAAACTGCCCAAATATGGCATCCCTTTCATCGAGTAAATTGCAACATCTGTTACTGATGAGATTTCTGTATCATCCTTTTAAAAAAATTACTCGCGTGCTATTGTTCTCAACGATATCAATTTCATTTTCTGATTTCTCAATTAATCCACCGCTAATACACTAATACATCAATAATATATGCAAGCAACAAAATGTGTGTGTGTGTGTGTGTGTGTGTGTGTGTGTGTGTGTGTGTGTGTACGTGCGTGTGGTGTGCGTGTGTGTGTGTGTGTGAATATATTATTTCGGCTTGTACGTGTATTGAATTCGGCAAAACATTTCAGTGTTTTTCACCTGGATATTCTTTCAAATTGATGAGGTTTTGTTTAGTACAGATGAAATCAACATACGTTGTGCGATAGGATCAATCTATCACATAGCCCGATTCCATCTCCGACCAACAAGCAAAGCCTATTTATACTCAGAAATGAAAACATCGTACTTTTAATTCCAGAATCAGGTCTTTTTCTTGTCATTAATATAGTTTGTTTTTGCTTTTTGTTGGATTTTTTTCCATCCGCATGACATCATTTTCTGTGTAGTAGAATATTTAGAATAATTTATTTTTCTTTTATTCAGAGTAGAAGTAATTATTTATTGTTCAAAATACCGAATGCTTCTTACAGAATTTTTTCTCTCATTGTATTAATCTTCCCTGTAAAGCATAGACTGAAATCTAGTTAAAAATTCTGCGTTGTTAGGGATTTTTTTCTCATCTGTAATTTATATCTTCAGTGAATTTAAGTCAAAGTTAAGTCTTTCAAAAGTTATATATAAACCATTGATGTATAGGAAAATTAAATGAAATAACAGAGCAAACTTGATTTTCAAAATCTAATCATTAATTATCAACATCGTTCGAAGTATAAGAGGTTTACTATATAAGTACGATTTATACAATTTGCCAATGTAAATAAGAATCGAAGAAATTTACTTAGCGTTTTTGTTTGTTTTTCTTTCTAATTTACAGATTCACTTGTTAACACAGGACCCACAAACATATTTCACCTGAGCTCTTTACCCCTTTGTTCATTTTTTTTCTTCTATAAGCACAGTTTTTACGAAATTCAAAGTTCTAAAGAAACAACAATTGTACAAGGCTGTCAAATAAACCTAAACCATCGAATTAGCCTCAGTTGATTGGTGGTACGTCCTCTTATTATCCAAGGTAGTATTTGAAATCTGAACCTTGGGCGACAGAACTAAAAATCACTAAAGCTTCTTGCTGGATGCTCTTTCATATTAACTAACATACTGACTGAAGGATTATAAAATCCTTACTTCTCTCCATCGTTCCATCACCAGTGAATCTGCCTTGGTTGTCTGTATGTTTGTCAGCGGTCGTGATCAACGTTGGTTCTTGTAACAACACCCGAACTAACCGATGATTCCATCTTATTGTTACACCGGTAATCATCCTGTGAAAGAGATTGTGTGTGGGGGGGAGGGGGTTGTGTGTGCTTGTATGAGTGTTGGTGGTGGGTAATGCATGCAATGTTCCTTCGGGAAAATCAAGTGGAGCGCTATTTAAATATTTACAATTGCTCCCTGTTTGGGTCATGCCAGATATTTTTTTCACAAAAGTTCGTTCTTTGATGACGATGCTTATAAATAATAATGTATAACATTGCTATGATTCTTGTAGGTGCCATAATTGTAGATGTTCTCATTTTCAACTTTAGACAAAATATACACACCTGCAGAGCACCAACGATCAACACACACACCCGCATATACATACATACATACATACATACACATAAACACACACAAAGCCTGCATCTTATAAACACAAACTTAGGTTTGGGTTAAAAGCAAGTGATGGATCAGGGGTTGTAGTAGCTGCCCTATGAAATAAACTGTTAACATAAAAACACACACACAATCATACACATGGGAAAATAATAACGCCTAAAGAAATTGTGAAAAAGTTAACGACATATACTCAGCGTTGAAATTGATATTCTTTTATTTCGGTTCACAAAAATAATCCTACATTTTTCGCTGAGAAATTTGAAGATTAAAACTATTTAAAATCTATCGATAGTATAATGTAGAATAACAGCGTAAATTGAAACAGGAACTTCAACTGAACTGTCAAGAATTTACCTCTACCATCATCTTAAGAAGCTGATACTTATCTGTGCAGCATCATGGAATCTTTCAGTCCGCTGTTTCTCATTCGATTTATGTGAGATGGGGTAACTTCTGAGATGGCATGTAATAAAAATAATCGAATTAGAGTTTTATATAAACCAATCTTCAAAGAAATATTAATTAATCAGTCTCTAATCTAAAAATTAGTTCATGACTTAACTTGCTTCGAGCCATATTGAAAGTGAATCATAACATCATTCACTTATCTGAAAATAAATGTATTCTCCAATTTATATGTAGTAATGAGTAATGAGCATATATACATTTCGGATTGTAAATCTAAATTAATATTTATAAGGCACCTTGTAGTTCGGCGAAACACGGATCACGTGATTCAAAAAGACGGGAAGTAAGATCATTTGATATGCTCAACCAGTAACATTTTATCTGATCCATATCGAAGTTAATTTGCGTGCGTGTATGTGTGCGTGCACGCTCAAATATCATTGCACAAATGTATAAATTTAGTAGTATTTGTGTATTTATGATATTTTTTTTTGTTGTTGCTTTTAGGTGCTACCACGGTAAATATAGATAGCCACAAATAACCCCAGAGTAGTGTTTTGATGTGTTGGTCTAGGAAATGCAGATGCCATAAAAACAGCTAGATATGACGGGTCTGTTTAAATGGGGTTGGGCGTTCGGTAAATTCGGAATTTCAAGGATTTGTTGAAGAATCGGAAGCGTGGCCACATCTCATCCAGAAGATGAGAGATCTGTGGAAGGAATCTAAAAATGAAATATCGTTCAGCTTCTGAAGATCATTAACTTTTGTTAACAAATTTCGCCCCCACTATTTCATCGATGCATTTTTGTTTCTTTATATAGCGAGGTTGTGGACATTGCTCTAAAGATGACTGAAAAGCAAAGTTGAGCATTCATAATGTATGTGACGTATTTAAACGTTCTTTGCTAGCAGATGAGTAATAATGGTTTCTAACTTAGGCTCAACGCCTGCAATTTTGAGGAAAGTGGACATTAGTCGATAATATCGACACCAGTACTTGACTGGTACTCTTATTTTTCGTCACCGGGGGGATGAAATGCAAAGTTGATCCCTACGAAATTTGAACAAAGACCGTAATGAGTCGGAAGAAATATCGCTAGGCATTTTCTCTGACGCTCTAACAACCTCAGCCAGCTTACGACCTTGCAGACAAGTAATAATTGCTTCAAATTTGGACACGAGGCTGCAGATGAGTAATAATAACGGTGTTTGTTGTTGATGTTGTTTAGACATAGGTCAACTTTTATGGAGTAGACCCATTATTAAAATCATTCCTACTGTGACCATTTTCTTGTATGTCTAGGACTACATCAGCCAATATGATGGAATATGGCTGCTATTTCTAGCAGGTTCAGCGAGTATGCACAGTCGCCGTCGTTGGCTCGTGTAATGATGTTTTAAAGAAATGTGTAATATTTTATTAATATTGTGTGACAATATAACTTGCTTTAATCAATTAATTAGAGCCTAAGGTGCTGCTTAATTAACTAGACTAGGGAAAAGGAGATTCCACTTGCACTTCCATGTAATACTGTCTTTAGTATAGAACCAATTAAATATTATTGCTATCTATTTAGAATCCAGTAGGAACGGGTTGCGTCATTGATTGGACATGCAAGTATGGCTGAGTGGTTAAGAAATTTGCTTCGCCTGCATGAGGACCCAGGTTCGGCCCTACATAGTGGCACCTAAGGCGAGTGCATTTATCATAGCCTCGGGTTGATACAAGCCTTGTGAGTGAATCTGGATAGATGGAAACTGTATAGAAATCTGTTGGATGGAGTGTATGGATAATTTAAACACCCAGCCTTGTCATTCTTATGTCACGCTGATTCCACCTGAGAATAACGTTAAGGGAACAAATTTCATCGGAGTACTCAGCCACTTCTTATGCTAATTCAATGAGCAGATTATCCAGTTGATTGAACGATTGGATGCTCATACGTCGAAATCAGTCGGAGAAGGGAGTCCAGTGTAGGCATTGATGACTGCAGTGAGCTCTTTGCATGCAGCATATCTGTATAAACCTGTACAAGCTAACCTACCGTTTTTGGAGACTCGTAAGGCACGCTTATGTGTCTCAGAAAAATCAGCCTGCATCATATAAACACAAAGTTGGGTTTTGATTAAAGACAAGCGATGGTTCGGGTGTTGTAGTTGCTGCCTTTGAAATAAAATATAAACATTTCTCTTACAAAAGTGTTTCTGAGTTAGTATTTCCTAAGCTAACAATGCATATCAATAGTTTACGTGTATAAATCAAGTTATAACGTTTGTTTTGCACATGTAAAAAAAACAGAATTCTGTTGTATACAAACTTGGTGTCCTGAACAAAATTAGAGAAGTTTAGCCATAATTAAAAGAATAGCTCCGGCAAGTTTTGAAGGAAAGAAATAAGTCGATACCACGACCCCAGTATTTGACAGGTACGTTATTTTATCAATCTCGGAGGGATGAAAGGCAAAGATGGCTTCGAAGGGATTTGAACTCATGATGTAAAGAGCCAGAAGAAATAACACGAGGCATTTTTCCAACGGTCTAAGATTCTACCAGCTCATCTCCCCCTTACCATTTGTATATTAATGCTAGTGCTCCTACCTTCGCAAAAATGCGCGACTCTAAAGGAAGTAACTCAAATAGTAAGACATTGTTGATTGTGGTGGCGACAACAGCGGCGGAACGGTAACGTTGGTGTTAACAATAGTGAGTAGAGAAAGATAGAAGGGGAAGAAGGAAAAAGAATTCAAAGAAGTGAGAGGCTTTGTGTTGTTGTTGCATTTTTAGTTATTTGACAATGTAAAATTTGAGGTAGTATAATCCAATAATGATGAAAACCAAAGCACAATGAGAAGAATCACGTTTACAAAGAGTACATTGTTATGTGACGTTCTAAATGAATGGGGGTTTGGGGGGGGGGGGGTTAAACAATTATATAGTATTTCAGATTGTACATACATAAACTTAAGTTCTATTATTTCGTCATTTATATATTTTTACCTGTAATGCCCAGATTAAATATTTTCAATGTGCACATTTTTATTATTTTACAATCATCATTTTTATCCTTTTTTTTCATTATGCTACTGCGACTAGGATGTAGAGAATGAATAGATATATTTTCCTGCGTAAATATTATAGGATTTTTTCTTAAATGCGATTATATATTTTGCTTGTCCTCAAAGACTTAAATAATCCCTTTGTAGAGTGATTTCATTTATCATCTTAATTCATTCCATCTGTAGTAATTGATTCGACCGCCGATATTTCGAGCTGAATTGTGTTGCAAATTGGATTTGTTTTATATTGTATAAAATCCAAGTGATTCTCTCAGTTTCTAAATTATGGTCTTGGAAAAATCGTCTTAATGAAATAGATGCGTCCGAATGCAAGAATTGTTTTTTTTTTTTTTTTTAATATCATTTCTTGTGAATAACACGTTCAACTTATTTAGTATAACAATATTCATGTATTATATATTAAACATAGATATAACTTATTGTGTAATTAAAGTTCCGGTATTTTGTCATTTATACACGAATGACTATTCACATATTCTTAATACATCTAGACAAGTTCAGATGTAAAATATGCCGGTCATAGGAGAATAACTTCTCCATTTTGTGACAGCCTTTTTTTTATCTATTAACTTTTTTGCTTACTTATTACGAAATTCTTAAAATTTCTACTCGGTGGTAATCAAGTATAGCACTATTTCATTCTTTTTAGAAATCCTCAGCATGACGTAACCCGAAAAATATTAATTAAATATTTTATGAAATGAGACATTTCTTACGAATAGAAGATAATTACAGCCTGGAAAAAATTAATGGAATATGTGCATTTCTTTTACTTTATAGAACATTTAGTAGTTTAGCAATCACGAGAGAAGAGAGAGAAAATTCTTAGTGCAACAGGATAACTATTTCCAGAGTGTACTACCTTATGAAAAGATTTTATAGTGGTTAATATTTTTCAACTACAAATGAAATTCTAACGCCGTTTTCGATATATTCTTTCCGGTGTAGATATTGGCTTCAAGCTGCCATTTCATAGAAGACATTAAGCAACTTTATATTTCAGATTTTATCGCTACTTACTTGTAGAGTACTTTTGATGAAAATGATGTAATAAATATATTTATGTAACAATATCAAGTTCTACAAAACACTAAATATGTCGATAATTAAACAAACCTTATAGTTGTTTTGTGAAATCAGTCTAAATTCACAAATATTTTAGAATTTAACTGAAGCACATAGGTTAGGTAAGTATTTTAGTTATAAAATAGCAAAGAATGGATTAAGATTTTTTGTGGTAGTTAGTGAGATTTTACAGGGATGTGAACACAAAAATTTAAAATTATGAGGAGAGTCGGGATCTCCGATAAAAATCTTGCAAAGCTGAATAAGACACTTTTTAGTTCCCAGCAGTCGAATCTGCAAAAAAGTTCAAAGAGGTATGAGGTTTTTATTGGGAAAATCCTATCAGATATTCATAAATCTTTCTTTTGCTGTCTGGGTCCTGACCACTGTACTAGCTGAAATAACTCCATAGATATCCTAAGGAGAAATACGAATGTCAAATGAAAGTAATTTTTTAAAAAATTTAATTCAAGAAAGGGCGTGCCAAAATTGATGTGCATCTTATGAACTGGTACCTCATAAATAAAGTAGTTTTTCAAGAACGCGAAGTGAGGGTAACTGGACAAGAATGTCGACCCTTTGCCAGATAAGTCTCGGTGCATTCTAACGACAGACCTCAGCGGTCACGTATCAAAATCTCAACTTTGATCAACTTCAGTTATACGGTTCTATTCCGATACCCCACCTTTCACTCCATTTCATTAATCAAACATTTAATTGCACAACTTTATTGTTAATTTGTAGGTGCATCCTTTCTCAGAACGCTGTTTCCATCTCTGCAGGACATAAATCATCCTTTGTATGTGTCAGTTTTATATTGCGTCCTTCTTAGTGAGTTCTTCAAACAGAGCTTCAGAGAGATATAGTCAATTGTTGTCCAGTAATATACTACCCGTCAGCCAACGTTTTATAAGCCAGTGACCTGTCTTCTAACCTCCCAGACTATAAACAATATCAGTGCTATGTTACTGATTCACGCGCACTAAATGATTCCACGATGAGTATGGTACAATTAGATGTAAACTTCCATCAAAACAAAAAACTTCGACGCATTCCCAACCCTTAGCTGAAACCGTTTCTGCTTTTTTCTTTTTCTTTCTTTTTTTTTTTTTTTTTTTTTTCGAACTTCGATATTTGTGTATGAAATAAAAGGTTCTAAAACCTAATAACCGATTTGATGGTTTACTGAGGTTCAGGCCTGCAGGGTTAACTACATACATTTTATCAAGAAGCTAATGAAATTACGATAGCTATGAACAATAACTTGCAGCTGTGAAGTATATAAATTCCATAATTCGATATACAAATATAGATTTTGTGTTACTGCGGAACAAACATTTGGAATTTAAACAAAAATTTAGTAAGGAAATGTAGTTAGGAACCACCGAATGGACCTGCTTTTTTTTTTATTTTTATCAATGTAAACATTTGTAAATGGATTATTATGAGAGATTCCATGTATGTATAAAAGTGATTCACAAAGACAGTAAGCAATGGGCGATATATTACAGCAGATTAATGAATAAATTTCATATATGAAAACATAGTCTTCTATTGAAATTAATATCCGTTCTCAGCTTAAACATTGTTTATTCAACAGTATTCTATAAAATAAAATTGATAGCTACGGAATAACCTTGGGTGAACACCAATATGGATGAGAGCAAAAAGATTAAAGGGAGAAAAAAATTAGCGCAATAACATTTTGTAACAAAATGCTATTATTTTCGATAATCTCTATATATTGATTAGGATTTTTTTTTCTTTTATAATATTGATTTTAAACAAGCTTTAAATTATCAAAGCAATGTCTGAATTTACCGATTTTAAACCAAAGTAAAAAATATATGCATATCTAAATAAAAGTATCTCTTATCGGTTATTGATTATTAAAATGAATCAATAATCAGACGATGTGAATTTGATTGCACGTATCGATCTACGAAATGAGTGAGTTGACAACATCCATTCTTGATGTCATTCGCAGAAATTGCAATCGATTGCTTTACTAACATCCATCAATTTCTCATAAACAATTATCGATCATTTGATTAATTAAACTAATCAAGCCGTACTGATAAAATACTGAAATTTTGTTGTGTTTTTATACCTTTTCATTATTCCATTTCTTTAGCTTTTTACTTTCTCAAATTTTATTCCAGATTTCTCGGCAGAAGAAATCAAAGAAACTGGTAATTGCCACACATCCAGTCTGTTTCAACCTCATCAATATATATAAACAAAATCGAACACACAAACACAAGGTATGTGTTGTTAGTTCGTGGATTGGTTACGTTTTAGTCATAAAAGAATACATTCTCAATGCGGCTGGTATTAAAAACACCCGAAAGTAAATCATGGGCAAGCGAGACAACTCACATCAGGTTCCTTTTTCGGAGCGACAGACATCGATGTGTCGTCATGGTTGTAACTTTTCCATGTCGCGTTCCGAACAAGGCCTGCTGCAAGATATACTGCCATGCATGCATGTATACACACACACATACACAGGTGTCGGCTGAAAGATTCACAGGCTGATCAAGATACTCCCATGAAATGTGACGAAGAGTTTTATTTTTCAGCATGATCCCCCTTGCGGCCCACACACTTCTTCCATCAGCATTGCAGTGCTTGGATCCCATTGATGAAGAAGCTCTTATAATGTTCGTCAAAGAAAAGAAATCATCAACAGCTAATATGACGTCATCATCACAGCAATACAGGTTTCCAGCCAAGTGTTTTTTCATGTTGGAAAACAGATGATAATCAAATGGTGCTAAATCAGTAGAAAAGAGAGTGGGATCAACCGGTTCAAAGCCAGTTACGCACAGTGGCAGTTGAAAGTAAGGACATCTGTGTTGGAGCATTGTTCTGATGACACAAGACTGCCTTCGTCAGTTTTCCTGGGCGCTTGGTCTTGATAGCCTTTTATAACTGCCTCAGCAAGTTGGCATAGTACTATTGACGAAGCAGCCCTTTTACATGCCTTTTGTATCCCAAAAAACTGAGGCCATCACCTTACCTACAGATGAAACGACCTTGGCCTTCTTTGAAGCAGGTAACGAGGGGTGTTCTCATTGCATGGAATGTCTCTTTGTCTCTGGCTCAAAGTGATGACGTCAACACTCATCCTGGTTTGGGAAACGTTTAAGGAAACCAGCTGGATGTACCTAAAACAATGTCAGATTTTCCCGTGATGTAATCATCCGGCTGCGTTTTCGATCAGGTGTCACAAGACGTGGCACTCACCGAGCAGAAATCTACGTCATGCCAAGTTCGTTATGCAGAATATTCTCAACTCTCTCACGGGATATCCTAATAGCATTGGCTATTTGATTTATACTCAATCGCTTGTCGTGCATCAGCATGTGGCGAACACAATCAATGTTTCCCTCGGTGGTGACAGTTGCAAGACATCTAGATCTTGAGTCATCTTCAAGACTCTATCTTCCCCTCCTAAATTCAGCTTCCACTTTTGCACTGTTGATTAAGCTGGAACGTCGGCCCCTACTGTAGCAACCATGTCAACATGAATGTTGTTGGAGGCTAAACCCTGTTCTGCAGGTACCTGATAGTATCACGATGTCAAACTTTGTCCATTTTCTAGAGAAGTCACTACTAGTTACTTTTGAAGTCTTCTTTGAACAGTCAGAAATCAGTTTACCTGGAAAGAAACAATGCAGTTATTAAAAAGATTTGAAACTAATGCAAGCAAGATCTCACAGCACTAGCATCAATCCCTCATAGCCAACCTATGAATTTTTCGGCACACCTTCACGCGCGCGCGTGTGTGTGTGTGTGTGTGTGTGTGTGTGTATATATATATATATATATATATATATATATATATATATATATATATAGAGAGAGAGAGAGAGAGAGAGAGAGAGAGAGAGAGAGAGAGAGAGAGAGACGTATATATATATATATATATATATATATGTGGTGAAGGTGCATAGCTCAGTGGTTAGAGCGTCGAGCTTACGATCGTGAGGTTGTGAGTTCGATTCCCGGGCTGGGCTGCGTGCTGTGTTCTTGAGTAAGACACTTTATTTCACATTACTCCAGTTCACTCAGCTGTAGAAATGAGTTGCGACGTCACTGGGGTCAAACTGTATCAGCCTTTGCCTTTCCTTTGGATCGGTGGCGTGGAGAGGGGGAGGCTGGTATGATGCATGGGCGACTGCTGGCCTTCCATAAACAACCTTGCCCGGACTTGTGCCTCGGAGGATAACTTTCTGGGTGCAATCCTATGGTCATTCATGACCGAATGGGGTCACTCTTCATGTGTACTTACAAATATATATATATATATATGTATGTATATGTATATTCTTCTGTGATATGCTTTACTTGCATTCTTAAGTGTAAGAATGAATACCCCTTGCTTCGAATGCTTCAAAATCATATTCTACCTCCGCACTATGCAGTTTTGTCCATGCAAACTGAATATTTCAGGCCTCGAGGTGTAGTTTTCAATAATAGAGTCCTTTGCTCTCGTGTCTTCTTCAAAATCGTTGTTATCCTAATATCTTTGTTGCTACAATTATATCTTATTCTGTTACTACAATTATACCTTGCTCTGAGAATAGAAGTACTTGTAGTGGGTAGAAAGAATATGCACCTTCTACCATTGTTATTGCTGCCAATCATACGAGTGAAAGATGCGTTGTCCCGAATTAGCAGCGCCTTTTGGTTCATCACTAGAAAGTTTGAGGACATCTTCCTGGTATTTATGCACTAAGAGAATAAAATGTGAGAAAAACAGTTTTTAACCTTGTCCTGTGTACCACATGTGATACATGGGACATTCCCTTGGCGTCCATGTATCATAAATGATACATATTACCAATTTTTTTCAACCGCCAGGGTAACTTGGAAATTATTAAAAGAAAGCTCTAAAATACCCCCAGAACGTATGAAATAAGGACTAGCTAAAAGTTTAAGGCAAACTCATGGTACTACTTTGGACAAGCAAAGGGTTAAACATATACATGCTGAACTTCGATTTCTTGGAATGCACTAGTACCTAATGCATTAAGCCTCTCAGAATACTCGGTCGTGCAGACCTCCTTACACAACTAATTTTAAATGGTGCATCTTGTCTGCGTTCGTACAAAGTTCAAAAACCTTAGTGAAACGCTTTATTCTTAAAAGCATGGGTATGTCGAGGCAGTAATGACCAATATCACTTAAAACAACGTGTGTAACATAATGTACACGTAGAACGGCACTAATAGTAATAGGTTGTCTCAGAGAAACTTTTCAAAAAGACTTCTGCAATAAAAATCACGAACTCCTTCTCAATGTCGACGGATCGTCAGACAGTATTTCGACCTCAGTGACGAACATAACTGTAGTTCTGAGCTAAACCAATTAGAAACTGCTAAGCAAGATATTCACGGATTTGAGCTAAAGCTGACCAGGTTAAAAATAAATCAATGTAAGTACTTTGCAAAAGCAAAAGATTAAAATAACGATGTGTATAACAAATATGGTCGAAACATCGCGTCTCTCAATCCGCCGACATCATGGGTGAGCTCCGTTTCTTAACACGTCTATTTGATAACCAGCTTAACAGGAGACAGTTTAACAAAAGTTCACACACGCACACATACACTCACTCTCTCTCTCTCTCTTACAGAAAAATCCAACAATCGCCATTGAGTAGAGTAGAGGTAACTCAAAACAGTCCTGATTTTTTATTCCCACTTAAAGCTATTCAACATGCTAATATCTTGAAGAAAGATTTGATTATACAAAATACACCTTTCTCCTTATAAATATAGCGGTTTGTCTCTGGTCGAAGGATTTGATGAATCGTAAACTTAAGCTTCTTACGCACTAAGACTACGATCAGGGTTAAAATAAATCTAGTAATTTCACTGAGGTATGTATGCACAACTACTATGAAAAAAGGAAAATAAAAATTAATTCTTATAAGAGCTTTGCTGGCACCGAGAAACATCTATTTTGAAAATATAAAGTTTCTCATTTAAAATTTACTTGCAGAATTATCAACAGCTTGAAAAAAAAAGATGGTTATTTTTTCCGGTTTATTTTCATCTGTTAGTTGCAGGAAGGTCAGTATCTACGACCTATTGTAAGTTTGATGAACTCGAAATTTGGTTTGAGCCTAGTAGATTGACATCTAGAGGGGAAAAACCACATGGGCAGGGCAGAAATTCTAGAGGTCGCAGTTCTGAGTTAGAAACGTTAATGCAATGTCTAGTGCCGGATTTGGAGAGTAGACGATAGTTTAAGAGGGAGATCAGTGCACCCAAACTTGAATGAAAAGTGTATACAGATAGCTATTTCAGCAAGATAGAGGGAAGCCATTATTAGTAGCAGTAGAAAAGACACAAAGTAGATACACCGCATACGTGAACTAGAGGTTGCTGTAGGTCTTTACTAAACGGCTAAATAGCATTCAATGGATGTAGTCTAGGATATTTGCACGAGAGCAGAAAGATGGTCGCCAACTGGGCAGAGCTGGAGTATTTACAGAACCTGAAGAGGAATCTTAACCATCGGGGTGGTTTTGACGATGCTAAATACGTGAGGTTGCAATGAGAGATAGGGGGAGTTTAACATTGCACTTTGTAATTGTGCATTGTATGCAGGAATTCTTGTAGACGACTGTATCCTTGGTATGTGTAGCAGTAAATGTATCACTGGATAATATACAAAGACAAGGCTGGCACCGCTACAAACACTAACATAATACTTTGTTCAATCAACAACGACTGTACTCTAAGTCTCTTCCTTGGCAGAGATCACAGAAATAGGAAGATGACCAAAACTCAGAGCTCCCAACAGAAACCAACAACTAGAACAACCACATCACCACCTCATAATCAAAATATAATGAAATGACATATTCATAACATTTTCAGTACTACATTCATGAACAAACACGTATACAAGGAAACCCCAACACCACCAAAACATATCAACGCTCCAATATGGCCACAGCCCACTAGGTGGAACAAGTAAAAAAAAAAGTAAATAAATGAATGAATAAAACAATTTATAATTCCAAAAGTTTTATTTCAATAATCCCTCGTTTTCTTGCTATAACAAATTCTAAAAGGCTTATTTTTGTTTAATGTGCTTGTTTTGTTTCTTGTCTTCTGTTTTATTTTTTGTTTTGTTTTTTTCTTCCTCTTCCATTTTCTATACAGAGTAATCAGCTTACATAAATATTATCAACATCATTTATTTACTTTGTAACTGTTAAATATGAGAAAAATATCTACATCCTCTAAGTAGAACAACACTATTTCATAACAGGCGTTCTACTTAAATGTAATAAAGTGCTAACAGAGTCATTCAGCGGTTTGAAATAATCGTTCCTCACATTGACGCAAAGGCCACAAATTCAAACGGAGGAGAATATATATGATTAAATCAACCCCAATACGTATTTATTACTTATTTTATAGACCCTGGAGTGATTAAAGGCAAAGTTGACTCAGGCGGGATTTGAACTCAGTCAAGTCATGTAAGTGGATAATACCTGACAGCATTTTGTCTGGTTCTCTATAGATAATGTCATCTACCACCCTTGCCATTTTTCATAATAAAAATAATTTCTTAAATTTGGGAGCAGGAACAGCTGGTACTTTCTTTATCAACCTCAGAAGGATGAAAGGTAAAGCTGACCCTGGCAAACTTGAACTTGAAAACAACTAAACACCACAAGGCATTTTGTCTGGCACTCTCCTGATTGTCATCATCTGCCTTTGTAATTAATAATAGTATCTAATTAAGTGCATAGTTTTGCAAAGCAGACAAGAATCATCTTACTCATTGCACAATGCCTCACCTGCACAGGACTATGGACACATTAGCTGATACAGGAAACTAGCATCTTTATCCACTTTGCCATAGCACTCTCCAGAAACAACAACAACAACAATAATGACAATAATAATAATATCTGGATTTGGTGAGAGAAATTATAAAAATTTGGGTAAATGCATGTAAATGTTATTCTTTTTGTGAAAGAAATATTGAAAGCAATACCAAAAACTAAAATAGCTGACATTTCTTTTTTTCATTTTACAGTCCTTCAGAGCACACCTGATGTCACTAAACCTCAAACACATGCATCTATCATGTGATCAACATGGAATTAATGATGATGATTACTAGTAGTAGTAGTAGTAGTAGTAGTAGTTTCACTCCAGTAGAATTATTTAGTTAAGAAATAAACTTAGCAAAGAGAGAATGTTTCCATGACTACACCATGTCTGGGTTCATTATTTTTGTGTCAATCATTATTAATTAATCAAATAAATAAATAGATAAACAGCCAAACATAACAACAGATGTCTGTTAAAATTTAATTAGTGAATTAAGTATAGAAAAAGGAACAAAAATACAAAAACAAACCATAACAGAGTACTCCCCTGAAAACTCATTAAGGTTTTACCCCACCCCTCAAACAAAAGGAAAAAAATATTACAATATTCCCCTGAAAAGAATGATATTGGATTTTTAAAAAAAACATGAAAAACAAATTTGGTCTCATACCATGGACACCACAGTGTTTCTGTGATATCTATCACATTTTACAGATATTTTGTTAAATAACATAAATATAATGCTTCTTTGTATCTGTTATATATTCCCCTTTGAATAGAAAAATGAAAGGATTTTTTTTTCTTTTGTACCCACACTGCATTAACCCACAGCAGCTACAGGAAATTAAAACTACTTCAAGAAATACCAGACTCTCTATCATCATATATATGTATAAACAAACACACATATACACATGTATATATACTTGTGTGTGTGTATGTATATATGTATATATATATAATATATACACACACATATACACATGTATATATATACTTATGTATATACACACATGCATAAATATTTACACACATATTTATATATACAGATGCATACACATGCGCATATGTGCGTGCATGTGCATGTGTGTGTGTGAACAGAAAGATACACATATATCATCTCACTTTGAGAAAGAAGAAGTCTGAAAAAATAAATAAAGACAGACAGGAGGCCATATATTTCAGTTAATCAGAAATATCTAAATCTTAAACTACTAGTTATTTTATTAACTCAAAAGGGTAAAAGGCAAAGCCAATCTCATAGGGATTTGAACTCGGAAAAGTAAAGGAACATCACCAAGGAACTTTGTTCAATGCTCTGCCAATTCTGCCATCCACCGCCTTACTAGTTATAAGAAACAGAAGAAAAATGCACAAAAATGAAAATCAGAGAAATGGGAGAAAGAGAGGGAGTGACTGATAAAAGCAAATCAGTCTTGAAGACTGAGAAGGTAAACGTCTTCAAAAGACAAACATGTTAAGAGGAATCAAAGTTGTGAGGAGAAACCAAAATAAATAAAATAAGAGAACGTGAAAGGTGACAGTGCTAAATTAGAGGGGAAACAATAGAAGACTGATGTTATTTCAAGACTGCCAGTAATCTTACATGAAGGTTCCAAACAAACAGTAACTGAGATGAAATGGAATGCATTGTTATATCCCAAGATTACTTTGCAGGAGGAATATGAAAGGCATGGCTTTCGTAACATAAAGATCAGCATCAAGACACAAATCTCTGGTGATTCTCTCATCAATGGAAACGTTACAGTATTTTCAGACCACACTGAGATGGTATTTAAGTTACCTTACCCAAGCTTCAAAGAAAATATGTAGTCAATACTGCAGTTAATTAAATAATTATGCATACACTTGAAGCTGTACAGATCTTTAGATAACTATAACTGGACAACCTGTCCACCACAACAAGTGTTAACTGCCTTGTCAATGGACATTTGACAAAATGTGAAGAAAATATCAACCAATCAGCTGAAAGTTCATTACCATATCAACTAAACCAACTCTGCAAACATTTTCCACAAGAAATAGCATCTTACATAAAATATATCAGAGATTTGTTGATATTTCATGAAAATTCGATCACACTACCATGTGTATTGATGAAGACAGTAACAGGCAACCTTGAAATAATCATAATAGTGAGTACCTTCACTTAGGTCTTATTTTTGTCAAATTTCTTAATTATTTTGGGATTATATTCAAAGAAACAAAACTGGACATAATCAAGATTTTTATACATTCTAATAACAAAAGGACTTTAAAATAAATTTATATCAATTATATAAAATGAAAATTTCATCATCATCATCATTATTTTCTCAAGTTTCACTACCATTTCACCTGGTAAATAATATTAGTGGTTTCCTTCATTTGAGTTTGTATTGCATTTGTTGATGCTTGAACTAAAAATGCCACATGTACAAAATGAGTTTAAAGTTGTTCCTTAAATTTTCTCATACACTTTTATTCACCAACAAGTATGGAGTTAATCTTTTATTCATTGTCTAGTTTCAGTCATTAAACTGACCATTCTGGGGCACCACTTTCAAGGGTATATAGTTGAATACACTGACACCAGTGCAAGAACATTACTTCATCAACCTCAAAAAAGTGAAAGACAAAAGTAACCAAGAGAAAAATATGAATTTCCATGTCCTTATGCATGGGATTATGCCAACCTTCTCTGTATTATTCAAATTTTAGAATAATGTACAGTCAAAGTTATCATATATACAAACAGATTATCAAGAACATATTAAAAGAGAACACTCATAAAGATGCTCGCTTTTAAAAACCAAAACATGTGTGAGAGTCAAATAAAGGTAAACACATAAAGCTTATGTGTACCTCCATTATTAGGAATTTATAATGTGATATAAAGATGGGCAAATTTATAATGAAGATTCTTCACAATGAATAAAGAGAATAATATAATTTCAGTTTATAGAATATAGACCTTGGCAAAATACTGTTAAACAAGAAAGAGAGAGAGAAAATATAAGAAGGTAGAGGAAGAAGATAAACGGACAATAAGGCAGAGTTTGGGACAATCAATGACAGAATTTTATCTCTCTTTTATCAAATCAGATAATTGCAACATTTCCCCTACTGCACATGTGTTATGCAGGTCTATTTGGATAACAGAACCACTGGAGTGTGTGTGTGTGTGTGTGACAAAACTTTAAATGTGTATGTTTTTATGTAAATACGTACAAGTAAAATATACAATTCTAGAAAGTGGGAACCATGCCGTTTAAATACTGAGGCATTTATGCTAAGAAACCAAATAATAAACAAAACAACCAAATAATTTGCATGAAAAATGAGAAACTGTACTGCTGACACCTTTTCCAAAAGCATTAACAATAAAAGTGTGAGTCAGATTTCAATTGAGAGTCAAAAAACAAGTGTGACTTGGTTTGCTAAGAACTACTGCCACAATTTTCTCCCAACTAGAAAAACACCCTGTTCACTTCACTGAACCATATCCACACTAGTCTTGTTTCTAATCAAACTTGCAAGGATGAGAGTAAATGTTGACTTCAAAAAGATGTGAACAGAGAACAGTGAGGTGCCAATGCAAAGCACACATAAAACTATCTTATCATTGTTTCCAGCAAAGCTAATGGGGTGGAACATCACATATACCTTTTACCAGTTGTACATACTGTTTATAAATGGTTATGTTTGAAACTGCTTTGACTAAAGATCACAACAGCAAGGCAGTAAACCAGGTAGCATAAAGCATCAAAAGTGGCTCTTGACAGACTGTACTGCTACCACTGCTAATATAATTGTAAGAGCCCCCCCCCCCACCCCAAAAAAAAAAAAAAATATATATATATATATATATATATATATAATATAATAAAATTTCCTCTTGTAACTTTGGTTTTCTTTTCAAGAATTAGGAATGTTCTAGTCAGGTCTCTCAACAGAAATATTCTGCTGCAAATTAAAAAAAAAATAATTACTGTAGGAAAAAGTAAGTATGTGTATTTATTTTTATAGTAGTCTGTCTACTTGTTATGTTTGTATGTCTATGTGTGACCTCCTGTAGATTGCAGTAATGATAACATGAGAAACTAACTGTATGATAAGCAATGTTTCAGATTCATAATTCACCACACACACACACAACATTGTTCACTTTCACAAGCATGTATACAACACTCTTATGCTTTCTGACCTCATGAAAACCAACAAAACTGTGTGTGTGTGTGTGTGTATGTGTGTGCATGCATGCATGCGTGTGTGCGTACATGCGTGTATGCGCACGAATATATATATGATGGCTGGAAGTCAGTTTCAAGTAATGCTATCACCTGCATCTGATTGGTCTCTTGAACACGAGTAGCATGGGTGTGGCTAATCAAGCCTGATAGGGACTTACACTCTTTTGCACAGATGTGGCAATGATGTGGTAATAGTACAGTACTGTTTTGGTGAATGACACACATTTTTTCCACACTCCCTGCAAGAAGAGATGCTGTATAATGCACACTTAACAACAACCCTGTGTGTGTGGCTTCTCTGGTGATATATATACACACACATACATACACACAGGCATACACACACACACACACTGGCATACACACAAACAGGTGGCTCTGTCAAAGCTAACAAACCGAAAACATCCAGATAATTGTATCAGTTACAAAAACTTCCTATAAAGAACCTAATTAGAAATTGAAGACCAAAAAAAAAAAAAACATGAAAAAGAAATATTGGGGCAGCTGCACATTGCAGGTGAAAATAGTAATGATCATATATATATATATATATATATATATATATATATATATATATATAAGTTTAGTTGCCTAACTTGTAAATTTTCCAGCTGCTTAGTATAGAAGCCAACTATATTCTGCAATATAGATATACCCTAAAATACCCTGTTATGTGTAATATAGATAGATATACCCAAGGTAGCATGTAGACTTCCACACAGCTCACTTCTGTGTTAGTTCACTAGACTCTGTTGTAGCAAGCTCCCTGAAAGGACAAAAAAAAAAAAAGAAAACAT
This sequence comes from Octopus bimaculoides, assembly GCF_046866305.1. NCBI lineage: Eukaryota > Metazoa > Mollusca > Cephalopoda > Octopoda > Octopodidae > Octopus > Octopus bimaculoides. Next base: position 100,061,364 of record NC_142929.1, read on the forward strand.
TCAATCATAAAGAATAACATGCAGAATTTTCAAAAGACATATTCTAGTTTGGTGTTGACAACTACTGTTTTCTTTATTTCGAACTTATATTTCAATTTCTGTCAGATAATGTTTTCTATTCATTTACCCTATGATACTCAGACATACATACCTGGTGAAAGTTTTCTTGTTTTATTTGTACATATGAAAGTCACAGCTGGTTGACTCAGTCCAGTGTCAGATTACTGAACAACAGTTTTTGCCATATAACATCTCAGATAAAGAAAACTCAAATTCAAGGAGCTATAAATAACTGCCAAAGACAGGTACAATTGATAACAGAGTCACCATAAAACTGGTCAGTGTTTTGTTATTATTTGGCAGTATTTAACTCTAATTTCTTCACGAGAACCAACAATAAGAAAACTACACTTTGACTCTTCCCATTAGTCACTACATGAACATGAAATTCTTCAACCCTATGCATTACAGAACAATGTTTTTATAGTATATGAATATTTTTGTGTCTGCTCATCATTAATAAATCAATCGTGAAATATACTCAAGTAGTCTAACATATGTACTGTATCTAGTTGTATTCCACATAATAGCTGCAGGGTTGTAAAATTTAAAATCTTGATTTTCTGGTTACAAATCTAGCACCTATTAGGAAAAGCAACCAAAACTCCTGCAAATCACAACCTACTATTTTACACAAGGCATGAGATACTGAATAATGCAGTCACAGAAGCATCATGTTGGGAATACCTTTGATCAACAATAGGTCAACTCAATTAGGGCAGGCCTGAGGCTAAGCTACAATTAAAAAAAATCACAATTTTGTTAAATCTAGCTCTTACTTTTTGAGCTCTACTAACACAGTAATGAGTTCAACTAATACTGGAACAAGAAATCAAAAGCATTTCTAGTAAACTCAATATTACAAAGGAGGATTCCAGCACATGGGCATCTGTGGATACCCCAGAGAGAGTTATAAAAAAGAAAACTGACTTTATATTTACTGAATGAGACATTAAAAGATGATGATGATAATGATGGTGATGCACGAGAGGTACAAAGAGAGAAAGAGAGCTATTATATATAAAAATCCTCCAGTTTGGATACATTAAATATTTAAATTGTAGGTCATGATTTCTGCAATAAATGCAATTTGTTTTTCGTTGCTATCATTAATTTCTTTTTTTCTAAGATAATATTCAATATTCAGGATAGAAGGCATTTATCTCAATAAAAGATGTGCCAGTCTCATTAATAGCATCATCGTACATGCAAGGGGCCATGGAAAGATTCATGCAAGGAATATCCTTGCAAGAGCATATCTGAAAATGAGGTAATTTGAGAACAGAGCAAAGTGAATGAAATGATCATAGAATACAAAAAGCAAAATTTCCACTGGACCAGATATGTTACAAGGTTCACAGACAATAGGTGGACCTGTGAAGATGCCAAAGTAGTATCCAAGGCATTAGAAAAAGGTCATTCAGAAAGCTTTTACAATGATGAGAAGATGGCTTAGTTAAACAATTTAGGCAAAGATAGAAAAGAAGGCTCAGTAAAGAAAGAACTGGAAGTACATAGACCATCCAGTAGTCTGGTCAATACATTAAAACACCAAGAAGTAACTATATTATAGTTACATTATATATCAAATTTTGTTAAATCCTAGTGTTACATGTAATTTTTTTTAAATGACAAGCAAAAATGAATACCAGACGGTTATGCAATAACAAATTGCTAAATACACCGACATGAAGCATCTAAGTTTGATTCTGTCAATGTTCTGTACCAGGCTGACTTCAACCCAAGAAAAGACAGAACACAGTCATTGCCACCTAAACATTCTCATAAAACTCACCCTTCAGTAGTAGTAATTTGTTCTGATGCTGTATTTACAATGGGATTTTCTTCTGAAGTCGTCTCAGCACCAGGTGAAGGAATATTTTGTACACTATTTCCTGACTCTTCCTCTGTAGCTTTACTAGCTGCCGCATCATCATCTTTATCATCACTGACAGATTGTTCATGTTTGTCACTAGCACCATCTTCCAATGTGGTGTCATGGGTGCTATCGACATGCTGCGTTGTCACATGTAACTGTACAGCCATCTCATTCGCATCAGGTGACGGCAATGATGATGCATTCTTAGCATTATCACTGTCTTCCTGGATCTGCATATGATATTTATATGTTGTTTCTGTAGAAATTATCCGCCCTGTGACAAAGAGAGAACAGAAAGTTTGTAAAGGTCATAATATAGTGGGCAGTCACACAAGGATAATGATAAAGCAAAAATATTCGTGTAATTTTTCATACATGAATTAAAATGAGCCACCAGCAACACATTAGTAATTAGCATTTTATAAAGTAAAAAGCTTTGAAATTATTATCCATCTTAATTAGTGAGTGAGGCCATTCTAAAAAATGACATAGCTAACATGAAATATGTGGGTATTGCTGAGAAAAGGCTGATAAAGAAAATATATCTATAGAAATGAGTCCAGAGGAAATAGAATACTATCGATGACAGATCTTGAGAGATGTTGACGGCTACAACAAAAGATTTTAGAAAGAAGAGAAGGCATAGATTTTGAAGTGTCAAAGAAATGAAAGTTGGTGACAACTTGGGAAAAGATAGTCGCTGTTAGATATATTCACAAATTCACATAAAAATGATCAAAAGATGAGACTAAACTATTGAAACTTCTTGTGTAATGTGATGGAAGCTTCTCCTATTCCCAAAGGTAGCATATGTTAGCAAGATCATATACGACAGTTCAAACAAATAGTTCTATCTGTATGATAGTAGAGTTTGGCTAATCTAAATGTTACAGAGCCAAAGAGACTGTGAGGGAGATGAAAATCTCTTTATTGAGGTAAACTTTTATAAAGATAAGCATTCCACAGAAAATATCTGTGATAACCAGGACAGTAACGAAACTTTGTGGTGATGATGATGATGATGATGGTGACAATGATGACAACGACAGTGGTCAGAGTCACAATAACATAAAAGATAATTTCACAGCAAAATTAATCTTGTTAACTACTCAAATGGCAATATATGTACACATCTATGCAAGTGGTATGTGTAAAAACAATATATACCTGAACTTAAATCAAAGGTCCTTCCCTTGAGTACTTCTTTTGGTGGAGGGGACCACCAATTCAGAAGGGAACCCACTAAAGGCACTTGTCGAAGGAGACCCTGAAACATATAATAAAAGTTTTATTTTTGCTTTTAATCAAACATTATTTCAATCAAGAAAATTATGGATATCTCTATCCCTGTGCGTGCGTGCCTGTGTTTGTCTGTCTGTCTGTCTCTCTCTCTTTCTCTCAAATGTTCCCGATTGAAATGATGTTGGAATAAATAAAAAAAAAAGCTCCAAGAAGACCCATCGACCACAGCAGAAATGATATTACATCCTACAACATCCTGGGGGGGGGGGGTCTCTGCTACACCTCCATTCTCTCTGCCTTGTCAAACATTTCCCCCACATCTCAATCCTTAACCCTCCTCATGTCTATCTTTGATACTACTCAGCTGTTCTATTCACCTGAGAGCAGAAGAGATACATACTACATCCCCTGCCTTTTGGTTACCTTCCTCCTCTTCCCAACCAGAACCACTTCCATTTCTCATTATCTTCCTATCTTCCTTGCCCAATATTTCCACCAATCACCTACTTTTTATGCACTCAGCCATTGCGCTAGCTCTCTCTCTCTCTATCTATCTATCAATCCATCTATCTAACTCTCTCTTTCTTTTCTCACTGAGCGCCAAGTATCTCCCCTATTATATTTTTTAAACTTCTTGTCAATTGGCATTGCTCCACCTCTCTCAATACCACTCTCCCTACCAGTCTAGAGGTCTTTGTCTTGCAAGTTACTTGGAGACCTTGCTAGTGCTGATGCTGAATAGAAAGCACTCAGTACACTATGTTATGTGGTTGGCATTAGGGAGGGCATCTAGTCATAGAAACAATGCCAAAGCAGACAAAGCAGCTTGGTGCTGTTCTTGGGCTTACCGGCTTCAGTCAAACCATCCAACCCAAGCCAGTATGAAAAACAGACATTAAATTATAATGATGATGACAAGTACATATACAGGGTGTGATGGGTAAATTGACACCATTTTATATTTTTTTATTTCGCACATGCATGTTGTTTGTTTTTGCTTTTGTCAACTAAACAATATAGTATGGTCAGTTGGGCACCATCTGTAAGAAAAGCAGAACCGTGACACAATTCACTCTGCCAGAAAATTGGAAACGACATGCTGCACTGCTCAGCATTTGCACCAGAAGCTCCGATATGAACTGAGGACATGTACCAAGAGTGATAAAAATCAAACGTCCAGCCAACATGATGGTGTTTGGAGTGATCACTAGTAATGGCGACATTATGCCTCCATTCATTTTCCCACACGGCTTCAGACTCAATACGGAGGCCTACATCAAGTGCCTGGAGGAGGTAGTGCTGCCCTGGTTCAAGAGGGTGGCTACTGGAAGACTCTATGTCTGGCAACAGGACTCTACATCATGTCACACAAGCAGGAGAACCCAGTCATGGCTGGCAGACAATTTCTGCGACCACATCACCCTTAACATCTGGCCGCTTAACTCCCCAGACTGTAACCTACTTGATAATTAAGTGTAGGGTGCAGTTGAGCAAGAGACCAACAAAACTCCTTGAAACACCAAAGATGAACTGAAGGCAAAGATTACAACAGCATACACCAACTCAAACAAGGAAACCATCCAGAAGAGTTGCAGGAGATTCCAAAGCCACCTGGATGCCGTGGTTGAAGCCAATGGCAATTTTATTGAATATATTTACTCTTTAGAGATGTCAGTGTTATTTTCATTTTTGAGTAATTTAAACAACAGTTTATTCACCAAACCCTGTTCAATTGTTGTATGTACAAATTTGGCTAAATGCTTTTTTTTCAATATCTATTTTTGCTTGCAATAGCCAGTTCTTTTGATCAAATAATTGTATCTCCAGCTGCTTCAGATGCCAAGATATCAAAAATTGTGTAGTAAAACAGTTTTGCTATGGAGTGGTGAAACTATTTTTTCGTTCTCTGAGAAAGCAACATTTTGGACTTACAACACTTTTGCATAATAGTACCGATATCTATATCTATATATATATATATATATATATATATACACACACACACACACATAAGAAGGGCATCCAGCTGTAGAAACGCTGCCAAATCAGATTGGAGCCTGGTGTAGCCATCTGGTTCACTAATCCTCAGTCAATCGTCCAACCCATGCTAGCATGGAAGGCAGATGTTAAATGATGATGATGATGATGATGATGACACATCATTATCATCAAAATAATACTGTAAAGTTCATATAGCGTCCAAAAAGTTGTGCCACATATTCAGATTACAGAACCTATCATAATACAGGAATTTCATTAAAAAACATTTCCAAGCCAAACAATTAACCAAATTTTCAGATGAATAAACCATATTGTATAAACAAATGTTACAGAGGTATTCCTTTTTAAAAGGAAGTATGTCTCTATAATCTTTGTACATTTTTAAATGTTTTTGTCTTATTTGTAATTAAGAGCTTATCCATTAGGGCGACTAGATCAGGTGCAATATCCCATACAGTTTATAGTTCAGTTCTTTTATGAATACAACAGCTGTCTCTTTACTGGCACTAATTTACCAGTTTCTCACTATCACCTTTGATGTCCCCAAAGTTTGGCTTTTTGTGTGTCATGCTCTCCTTAGAGACATTAACAACTTACTGATTATCATCTCCAACAATCTCCTATCATGGAAACATACTGTACTCCTAATTTCTCCCCTAAACATAAGCAGCATCTATCAAAAACACCAAAGGTCTCACCATCACTAAGTATTTCTCTTCACAAATGCACCTCCTCAACATAGCAAAGACTGCATCACAAAGACAAAGGCTTCCTCTTCAAGTCCAGAAAATACTTTATCCTCCAACTTCTAACCTTCTGCAAAGCTCAAAGGAAACCCATAGTGGAGTACTGTTCCCATACCTGGAATACTACTACTGCTGCTACTGCATATACAAACATTCTAGACCCATATAAAGGAAGACAACTTGATTGATTCACATAAAGTCACTTACCAAAACATTCCAACCTTTAGACACAGATGGATTGTTTTCTCTTTGCCTCTTTTAACATTACTACAGTGTGCTCTGCTCCTCAAACTCCAGTGAGGCACACTCGACTCACTTGATGCTCCCCCTTCATTTTGTCACCTCAATTATGTCACCCCCACATGGCGCCATACTAATCACTACATCTATTTCTTCCTCAAGAATGTCAAAATCTCAGGAATGCCTTCCAAGCCCATGTTTTATCTTGCAGCTGTCAATTTGCACTTCAAGAGGAACACCGACATCAATTTATCTAATAATGGAGGGCCTGTGAAAGCCAAAGGGTACAGTTCAAACCAATAGAGAAAAAAATTGTGCAGTATGTCAGCTGTAAGCATCTTATCTTTCTTGTGATAATGCTACTCTAAGAACTAGAACAAGTTGGAAGACTGAAAACCAGAAAATATGAATATTCTAAAAAAAAATGTACTAGAACATGTAGACAATAGTAACATTAAGCAAACACAATTTAATTTCAGAAGAACTAGTTAAACTTCTAAGGAATCATTACAACAACTTACTTCTTGTATAATACGTTCATGGTTTTCTCGTTGAAGATCTTTGCTAGCTTCTTCTATTCCTTTTAAGATCCTTTCAGACATTGTTTCGAGAAACTAAAACAGAAAAAAAAAACACAAAGTTTGACCTTAATTTCAAATATTTTCGTTCCAATAGCTTTAGTGTCATGTTTTGATTATTTTTATATGAATATGTAAACTATACATAACATCATTGGTATTATAAATGTTAAAGGTTTTAACCATCTTTACTCAAATAGTTACCATCTTTCCTTTCTTTAATATTCCTTCAAATCTATAATCCATCCCTTCCCAAAATCTTGTTACAGTTATAAACATATCTCAAGATCAGACCTCCATAGTATTCTGTTTGCTTTTAACACATTTCTGTATATGCATTTTCTT
>NC_142929.1:100070954-100119450 GCF_046866305.1 Octopus bimaculoides
TATATATATATATGCTTATATATATTTATATGCTTATATATATTTACATACTTATATATATTTACATATATATATACTTATATAAGTGTATATACTTATATATATATATATATATATATATATACTTATATAAGTGTATATACTTATATATATATATATATATATATATATATATATATATATATATATATATACTTATATAAGTGTATATACTTATATATATATATATATATATATATATATATATATATATATATATAAGTGTATATACTTATATATATGTATATATATATATATATATATATATACTTATATACACATATATATATATATATATATATATATATATATATATATATATAAGTGTATATACTTATATATATGTATATATATATATATATATATATATACTTATATACACATATATATATGTTTATATAGTCAATTTCAACATGAACAAGCAAGAAAAACACAAAAAAACAACGCAAGGACGTGGAATAAGTACAGTGTTATTGGACGCTCAGGAAAGGAAAGAAAAGAAAGAGGGTTTAACGTTTCAATCGGAGATTTTCGTCAGAAATATAGGAAAAGTCCAAAGAAGGGAAGACAGAGAAAGAAAATCGCCAATGATGCACACGTGGTCACATATTGGAATGACCGGAAGGGAAAGGGTGGAGAAAAAGTTCTTTTCAAAGACAGGAGAGTGCAAGGGAAGGTATGTGTGAGTGTGTGTGTGTGTGTGAGTGTGTGTGTGTAATGATAGCACGTATGTGTGTGTGTGTAGTTGTGGTTGTTTATGTATGTGTGTGGTTGGACCGTTAAGGTCATAGGAAGAATTTGTAGTAAGAATTGGTAGAAGTGGCTGCCTGTTGTGTGTCTACCTACACATGTGCATAGGAGAATGGTCAGTAGAAAGGTACTGGTATTTTGAAGTGTGTGTGTGTGTGTACATATATGTAGTGTGTGTGTTTTGTTTCCAGTGTGCGTGTGTGTATGTATGTGTGTACGTGTGGGTATATATGGATGTGTATGTACGTGTGGGTATGTGTGTGTGCGTGAGGTTGTATTTGTGGAGTAATTATACTTTACTGTGTGTGTGTGTGTGTTTGTGCGTGTGTGCTTGTATGTGCGTGTGTGTGTGTGTGTACATGTATGTATAATTGTGTGCGTGTATGTATGAGTGTGTACTGTGTGTGTATGGGAGGTGTGTGCGTGTGTATATACACAGGGTGCAGCGAATATATTGTCGTCTAAATTACGAAAAAATGAAAATAACACTGACATCTCGTTTTAACAGATATATTTACCAAAATTACATAAAAATATCTTGAAATACTAAAGAGTAAATTTATTCATTAAAAGCACCACTGACTTCAACCATGACCTCCAGACGACTTCGTAATCCCCTGCGACTCTCTTGGACGGTCTCCTTGTTTAAGTTGGTGAATGCTGCCATAATTCTTCCCTTGAGTTCATCTTTGATGTTACAAGGAGCTTTGTTGGTCTCTCGCTCAACTGCGCCCCACACATAATAACGAAGGGGGTCGCAGTCTGGGGAGTGAGGTGGCCAGACGTTAGGGGTGATGTGGTTGCAGAAATTGTCTGACAGCCATGACTGGATTCTCCTGCTTGTGTGGCATGGTGCAGGGTCCTGTTGCCAAACACAGGATCTTCTAGCACCCACATTCTTGATCCAGGGCAACACTACCTCCTCTAGGCACTTGATATAGGCCTCTGTGTTGAGTCTGAGGCTGTGTGGGAAGATGAATGGAGGCATAACGTCGCCATCACTATTGATAACTCCAAACACCATGATGTTGGCTGGATGTTTGATTTTTACCACTCTCAGTACATGTCTTCAGATTGTACTGTCCTCAAATTGACACCCAAACACTCTGAAATGCTTGTATTGGAGCTTCTGGTATGAATGCCAAGCAGTACAGCATGTTGTTTCCAAATTTCTGGCAGAGTGAAATGTGACATGGTACTGTTTTTCTCACAGACGTCCCCAACTAGCCCTACTATAGTATGTAGTTGACAAAATCAAAAACAAACAATGCACATGCATAAAATTAAAAATATAAAATGGCGACAATTTACCCATCGCACCCTATATATATATATATATATATATATATATATATATATATATATTGTATATATATATTAAATGTTATGTGTGTGTGTTTGTTTCTTCATATGTATGATCATGTATCAACATTTATGACGTTATTGACCACATCATGCCAACCTGAATTAGATTCATAAAAAGTATTAACCATCTAAAGAGACTTAAAATATATACACATATTTGTGAAATGATTACTCTAAAAACATGAAGTAAAAAAAAAAAGTGTGTGGGAGGATGGTAAGAGTGGGTCTGTAACCATAAACAACATTTAGATGATTGCTGTCAAAAAATTAACTCCAATATTTACCAAGTGAGAATGCACTATCGGTAGATTTCAGTTTGTGAACCAATTCAATATTTAATGTATTGATATCATTTTTTCCATTTTCTGGTAACTCTGCGAGTTTTTCTGACCAACTGGCTGGAATATATCTGTTTAGATGGAATACAGAAAAATGAAAATAATTACTAATGTTTTCTTCATGTCAAAATAGTTATGAGAAAATGTTATCAGAAGCATGAATGGTAGTGCCAGATAACAATTTGGGGTGTTTTTGCTTTTTTTTTTTTGGTTTTTTTTTTTTTTTATGTGTGGAACAATAAGACATTTTAAATGCTAAACAGATCCCAGATGACTTTAGTTTGACAAGATGTAATGTTATTGATGCTGTTGTTATGCAGCAGTCATTTGATTAAGGTCAAGGCACCAAAAATAAAAAATATATAAAATGAAAAAAAGAAAAAAACAATTGTATGCTTGATTTATTAATAATATTAATTCAATATTCTTCATTCTCAGTGGGGGATTAGACTTTGATAATTGCTTGCAATTTATTCTAGTTTAGGGTCATATGTTGGACTCCAATGACCTACAAAATCAACATAATAGATATTGACTGACAGCAGTTAGTACTGAATGCCTTGTTCACTGTATATCTACATAATTACGATAACAAGAGCACTTTGTAATAAAAATGCAAAAAAATCTTTAAAACTACTTATAATTTCAAGAATAAACAAATTACATGCGATTTATTGAAAATTTCCAGGTGGTTTTTAGGAAGTTTCAGGGAAAATTTCAAGAATGGTAAATAAAAGCGAAGACAATATCTCCAATTAAGAAAGGAACTCTGACAAAGAGAAAAAAAGAAGAAAAAAAATGTACCTTATGGCACCTAAACCAGCATAGCCTTCCATTTCAATCAACATCAAATTTTCACAATTAGCAACAATATTTTGAAACTGTTTTCTCTGTGACACAGTAGCATCAAGAATAGCCTATGGTGGACAGGAAAGACATTTACAATTAATAGTAATGAAAGAGAAATGGGATCAAAACATCTCAGACAGCAATACAATATAAAAGTTTACTGCTAATGAAATTTTTGCCTCTAACCTTTACTACATGGGAACTCAGTATATTTGGTTCTGTGTGTGTGTGCAGTTGAAATACAGGAACCAAGTTAACTCGTTTTTGATAGTGAAATACTTTGCAGGATTCTCCCCATTTCATATGACCTAGTTATTATTTGTATACATAACTTGGGGGTGTTATGTACACAATTCAGTCAATTTTAATAATTCAGTATTTGCATATTCACACACAAAAGTTTAATCAGCACAGTGAGGGTTAATCTCCTTGGAGTAAACAAATTAAACAAATTATAAACCAATAAGAGAAGAGTATCCTAGATCTTCTTCACTGCTTGTGAAAAGAAGCAGTGAAGAAGATCTAGGATACTCTTCTCTTATTGGATACAGTTTCTGACACTAATAGTTTATAACAAATATTATCATATAAGAATTGGGAAAAAAATCATGAATGGTAATTAAAATTTACTTCTTTTTTTTTTTTACACCAATATATCATTTTATAACTAATGTTTTTTTTTTAATTCCAGTATTTGTGCTTTTGTTGGGGCCACTGACAATCACTAACCACTAACAGAAAAATAGGTTTAGAAACTGTTTGTAAGCCAGCAATCTGATGCAAGTAGAATTTATTCAGGAATACAATACAACAGCTGTAACAGTAAGACTGAACCAATGATAGAGACATCAGTAGTGCAATTCTTTAACCTTACTGTCATCATAATTCATGAGGATAAAATGTTCCAGGGTAGATTATCAACTATCATTATTATTACAAGATTACCCACTCCCAATGCTTGCTTTTAGTTTTGTTATTGTTGAAAATGCATGTATCAGAGAAAATTATAACTTTAACACCCTAAGAGATGCTTCAACAATTTCTCTTCACTATTCTCTCAATCAAGAAAGCTACTTTTTGGTATTCTATGTACTTTTCCCTCTGTCTCTACTCTGTCATTATGATCTTGAAAATTGGGCAGAAAGGAAATACATAGCCAAAGCTGCATAACAGTTAGGTAATGTGGGCAAACTACATTTACAGGGGAATTTGGATACATATCTATGGTTATTCGTATGTTAAAAAAAATTATCTAGATGGATAAGATTTCTTGGAATTGGATAATTTGAAACAAATTAAAAAAAAAAAAACAGGTTTAAACACTAATTTAGTGATCCTTGAGATTTGGATACCACTTCCATTTTTGTCTCTCAGATTAAAATTATATTGTTTGGTGGATAGTGAATTCTGAAGTCATACCCAATTTTTTTCTTTTTTTTGGTCATGGGCTTAAGAATTAACATTCTTGCTATTTCTATGGTTACACACACACAATACACTCACTTATGAAATGATGATAGTATATTTATATATATACTCACAGACATACATGTATATTAATGTATGCATACATGTAAGCATCCTTATCATTTTTAACATCCACTTTTCCATACTCACATGGATAGGACAGAATTTGCTGAGGTGAATTTTCTACAGCCAGATGCCCTCATCTGTTTCCAAGTAAGGTAACATTTCCCAGACATCTTTTCACAGAATATTGAGAATGAAGGACATTGCTTCCATGATGGTGACACTCGTTTACATCTACTATGTGATGTCAAGGCAAGGAGACAGTAATACAGTAATACACAAACACACACACACACACACACACACACACATGCATATAAGATGAGCTTCTTTCAGTCTACTGAATCCACTCAAAAGGCTTTGTTCAGCGGAATTTGAACTCAGAATGCGAAGACAGATAAAATGCTGCTATGCATTTTGGCCAGCATGCTAATGATTCTGCCAGCTCACCACCTCACCATAGAGAAATATTACTTTGCTTGGAGCCAGGGGAGAGTTGACAACAAGAGAATCTGGCCTTAGAATCTCTACCTCAATGAATTTTGTCTGACTCATGCAAGAATGCCAATATGGACATTCAAATGAAGATCACATTTGATGTTATATACTAAATTGTTCCGCACTCTCTTCCTTCTAATCATCAATTATTTATTTGCCACTACATCCAACAATTTTTACACAGATGACATTACTTTTATTCTTCTGTAACATTCCCCAGTTATGCATCATCTACTCACTACCGAGATACTACATATCAAACCCACACTGAACGAAGACTTTGAAAGCATCCTCCAAAGGAGATATGGCAATTTGACTCTTTCAACAGCAAGGAAATATAAATACTACTTCATATCAAGAAAATATCATTGCACCACACACTTCTTAACCATGAGCATCATGCAACAAGAAACTTCACAAACACTCCAAATACTGGCCCTCACCATCACCAAGGATCTCTGCTGGTAAATGCACAACCTTAACTTAAGCTTAGACTACATCCTAGCTGGCACTTCTCTTTAAGGCCAGAAGACACTTCAGTCTCCAGCAATTACTGGCATTCAACAAAACTCAGGTAAGGCCCACAATGAAGTATTGCCCCCACATCTGAGACAGTGCTGTTGCAACTGTTGCACACATAGACATCCTAGACCACATCTACAAAAGGGTCACGCAAGAGATTGGCATAAAGTTAATTACAGACATTTTTCAGCCTCTAATCCATAGATGTGCTGTCTCTTCTTTCTGCCTTTTCTACCACAAATATAATAAGAGGCTAGGTTCCAATGCACTCCCACTCAGGCATTCACTATCCATTTGTCTCTCTTCTCATCCTCATTTGTGCCTAATTCCTCAGGCGCCACAGAAATCACTATGCCCAGTCCTTCTTTCCCAGAGCCATATCCCTCTGAAACTCTCTTCCTGCTCATATATTTCCTGTAGGTGTTGACTTGCAATGTTTCAAGAAGAATATTAATGGCAACACTCTCACCAGTCTCACAGGGTCTGTGAAAACCACGGATATCAACAATTCCCCAAACCCAACAAGTAAAAGAAAAAACTCTACAGTCATTAATAGTAACAGATATAACAGTAAAATGTTGACAACTACATCATCCTTTGCATATCTTAATAAGCAAACTTCTTTCCCTACCCTACTCACAATTCTTTATGCAAACTTCATGCACTGAATTCTTTACCCACGTTTCATCCACCCAATGCACCTATCTCTCTTCTTATCACCCTCTCCAATGCATTTACCTCCACTTCTTCAGTTCACACGCTAAATACTTAAATAATTTCTGTAATTATATCCATATCTAAATGGCGGTGCCCCAGCATGGCCACAGCTCATGAGCTGAAACTAGATAAAATGAAAAAAAAAATGAGAAATACTACCAACAAAAAAAAAACAAAAAAACGCAAGAATTCTGCATTCTGGAATTCTTTCCCCATTCACATTTTTTTAAAGACTTCAAACTGAATCTGACCTGTCTGAGAGAACCAGCACAGATCTTTAGCTCTCTCTCTCTCTCTCTCTCTTTTTCTCTTTCTCTCTCTTTTTCTCTCTCTCTCTCTTTCTCCCTTCTCTCTCACTAATTAAAAAGAAAAACAAATATTCAAAAACATATGTAAATCTGATTGAACGTACAGTCTGTGTTTGAAGGGACAAAATGAAGTCTTCAACAGCTTCCTCAGTTGTTCCAGACACTGAAAATCAAAAGAAGACAACCAGATATTCAGACATGAACTTGGGGAATTCAGACTTAAGATAACATTAAACTACTGGCTGTAGGCTCAACAGGTAGTGGTTGCATCCACAACCTGGTAGTGTGCAAGAGCTTCCTAACTTTTAATGGCTCACTCCACCAAACAGTAAACAAGTAGCATGTGATACTAAAACAGATAAAGCTCACTTATATGAGCAGAGAGAACACAGCTACAAGAAGCAAATGCTTTGTTAACCGGAAATATTAACTTCAAGTGCTTCTATGGACCTGGATAATTGCATAAATTCATGTAGACAATCACCTGTAAGATTACCCAGAATAGTTAACTCAACAATGACTTTTTTTTTATATGAAAGCAATTTATTAAACAAAGGTTTTTTTATGTGAAAGTTGAGGATCAAGATTGTTCTCTCAATATAACAGATGAGTGTTGGTAGCCACAGCCTATAAGTTTGAAACTTGTCAAACTTGACATAAATTGCAACAATTCTCCTGCATCATTGATCCCAGAAAACTAATATCTAACTCTCAAGAATTCTGTAAATACACCATGTCAAGAAATGTCTGATCACATTAAAACATTTTTCTCTTCTTTACAAAATTCAGTCTGCTTATCATATACATTCATATTTTACAGTGACTTGAAACATTTTTCAAGAACACATAGACTATAATCAGAATGTTAAGCATGCAATTCCATCTACCTGTGATATTGTCATTACAGAAAAAAATTTGACCATGCATGTAACTGTAATGTCCAGCCACCAAACTGTTGTTAATGTAGCAACCTTTGATTTGCCAATCAACTATACTGAGAAGCCTAAATCCCCTTCGGTCAAAAACATTGGGGTTGAATGTGGATAAGCGTTTTCTTGACATTAAAAACTAAATGTCAAAGACTTGCACAGACTATCATAGATCATAATTTCAGAAAGAAGAATAAATATTGTTTATTAAGCTCCCAAGTTCCATGATAACAAAAGAAAAAAATCTGACCTTGTGCAGTTTCTATAGGAGAGAACCGAATACAAACTCCTTTGTCAACAATAGCAGCTGTAATAGCAAGCTGTGGATTTTCTCTGGATAATAAATCAGCCAGCTGAAAATAAAGACACTAAATAAGTGCTTCATATATTCAAAATGATGATACTAAAATCCTACCGAAGGAAAACTGCAAAGAAATTAACAATACTGGTTTGTTGGTGGTTTCTGTGATTAACACTTTGTTCTGCCCTTAAGGAAAGTACATTATTCGACTTATCTCAGTCTACTTAGCTGGAAATTAGACAACTTTCTCAATATGAGATAAGCCTACAGAGGCCAAACAAAATTCCAATTTTGATGTCAGTTTTTAAACACTTTCTGCAATAATTCAATCAAAAGTAAGAATTTGCAGAACTATCCTACGTGTCACATATAGCATAGAGAAAAAAGATGTAAAAGCAAATATTCAGATATAAAAAGCTGCAAAGGAAGCAGAACATTGGAATTAATATACAAGAGTTTTTTTTTAAGAATAAAACTGAATTCAATTAGATTTTAGAAATATTTTGAGAGCATTTGAAAGACAAAAAATCTGTTAAATTTACTTTCCGTTTATTTATTGAGGCATAAAAGTTTTCAGTTTATGACTGCAACATGATCACTGACTTACTTTACATGTATTCATATAAATATTTGCTATTTATACATACATAGCAAATGAGGTATATATAAAGTCAAGATTAACTATCACGACATATAAAGGAGATAGGGGAAAGGGGGGAAAATGAAAGAAAAAAAGGAAGGTAGAAAGGGGAAGGGAAAAGAAACAATACATACAAATTGCTAAACAGAAAGAAAGAACAGACCTTGAAGTGACTGAAAACAACTAGTGTCAAGAAGTCAAGATCAATCAACATATATACAACAGACCCCCACCCCATATCCAGAATGTCCAACAAGAAAAAAAAAGGAAAAAGATATTTGATGCTGCTAAGAACTTGCCATTAACTAAATTTCAAACAGCTACAGTGAGGTTGTGCCAGTGACCAAGTCACACTTGTATGAAGTTTTGACACCCCAAGAAATAAATGAAATGTGAATTTAACAGGGTCCTTTTGTTTTTTGCTCTCTCTCTCTCTCTCTCTCTTCTTTTTTGTGCGTTGTTTTTTTTTTTTTTTTCTTCTTCTTCTTCTCTTTAGATGGATAACATTGTTCTTCCAAATGCAACTGATTCAGTTTCTGAACAGTTTCAGATCTAATCACGCTAGAGAATTATAATGACAAAATTTAAAAACATAATTTTTTTTTTCTCTTTTTTTTTTCGTTTTTTTTTTTTTTGTTAAGACAACCTATCAACTTCAAAATTTGTTCTAAAATTTTTTTTATTTACATGCTTGAAAAAGAGTGGTGGCAGCCAGATGGTGAGAAGTAAGGATAATAGAACACAGGCAATATGGTTTATGATACACTCAGAGTTTCATAATGATGTAGGAATGGGTTAAGGCTGAGAAAAATGCTTAATATAAGGACAGTAAATATGATGAAAAAAGAGGCAAGTACATCAAAATTTCTGACAGACATGCGTAAAAGATATCTAATAAGAGTGATCACAATATTGAAGTAAATGAACTTTCTTGGTCAATCACTGATGTATTACATTAAGACATATTTAAAGTCTATTAAAAATGAAATACTGTATTTACTCGTGTATAAGTCGCACTCTAATTTAGTGTTAGATATGGTTACAATTTTTTTTCTCTTTCATAGGTTTGGCTTAGCCGCATCCTAGTTTTTTCAGTTAAAATCAAATAAAATAGTGCGATTTACATACGAGTAGGTATGGGTAATATCAATTGTTAAGGGAGGTAACTCAATTATCTCATAAATTACTTTCAATGAAATGCGACATTATGCAAAACGGATCACGTTTTGGTTTCAATAACATAAAAGAATTGCTCGTTTTTGCATCATTAATGTTTTACCATAGAACTATATATGAATGTTTTAACTTCCTGCACTCCATCTGCAGATAAAATGAAGTTACAACTACGTACATTGTCTTGCAAGAAACTTCTTTGGTAGCAAATGATCGGATTTTTTTAATAATCTTTACATAAAGAATGCTTTGAAAATACAGCATGTGTTTTCGCTAGTGGGGATCTATTTGCATTAAATATGAGCGAGAGAAGGAGGGAGAGGGGGGAGTGCGTGCGCGCTTTTCAAATGTGTTTACGATCCAGGGAAATAACTCTTGTCAACTGCTTAAACTTTATAGAGTGCAGATCATAAATTTTATTCCCTTTAATAGCTTTACTCATTAGACTTCAGTCATAATGGAATATCATCTTTACAAGCCTTTTTTAGTTGATATTCATAGGACCTACTTCAATCTAGTACTTATTTTATCATTTTCCATTTGGCGAGAGGCAATTTATTTTTTTTTGACACCAGTCGGGGTTTTTTAACTAGAGCAAGAGCATCACATACCGACGGGGGCACACATAACAAGCTTTCACAGTTTCTAGGTGCCAAATTTCACACACAAGGCCTTGGTCAACTTAAGACTATTAAAGAAGACACTTACTGTGTCATGCAGTGGGATAAAAGCCTGAAACCATGAGATTGCAAATCAAACCTCTACACCAGTAGACATGCATGCATATCATCATCATTTAACATCTGTCTTCATGCTGGCATGAGTTGGACAGTTTGACTGAAAACCGATAAGGTGGGGAGCTTTGGCAGGATTTCTATGGCTGGATGCCCTTCCTAACGTCAACCACTCCAAAATTGTAGTGGGTGCTCTTTATGTGCCACTGACAGGGGTGCCAGTTACATAACACCAGCATCAGCCACGACTGTGATCTCACGTGACTTAACAGGTCTTATTCAAATATGAGATCAAAGCAGCTCAAGGGATATAAGCAATATTAAACACACATACACAAGGTAAGTGTTTTGCTAGTTTGTGGGTAGGTTGTGCTAATAGACATAAGAGAATATGTTCTCTTTAACACACTTGGTGTTAAAATGCCTGAATGTCATAGACAAGCAATATAACTTGCATCAGAGCCCATTCAGAAACAGTAGACATCAATGTTTCATTTTTGTGATTTGTCAATACCACATACCCAAAATGAGGCCTGATGCAAGCCACAGTGATTTACCTTGCATCGATGCCTGATGCAAGCTAAATTGTTGTTCATGTTTACAGATATTTTAGTATGCATCGGGTCTTGTTGAGCAATGTGGTATTGACAAGTCACAAAAAAGACGAAATATTTATTGCTTCTGAAAGAGTTCTGATGCCAGTTACCTTGTTTGAATATGACTTCCAGGTGTTTTAACACAAGGGGCATTGAAGAGAATATAATCTCTTATGCCTATAAGCACAGTCTACCCACAGACTAGCAAAACACATACCTTGTGTGTGTGTGTGCTCGCTCGCTCGCGCTCTCTCTCTCTCTCTCTATATATATATATATATATATATATATATATATATATATATATATATATATATATATATATATATATATATATATATGCAGAGAGAAAGAGAGAGAGAGAGAGAGAGAGAAAGAGAGAGAGACAGACAGATAGGTAAACACTAAAAGCATAGAAGAACCACTCAACATGATGGAAGATGAATGAAAAAGGTTGGATGAGAAGATTGAGCCTGATAATTACCTGACTTATACGAATACACACACACACACACACACACACACACACACTCAGAGTTATGTACAAGCCTATATCTAAAATCAGTAGAGAAAAATACACAAGGCAAAAAGAAAGGTTCGTAAATACCTATTCACCCCTTACATGCGCTTACACACACACACACACACACACACACACACACACACACACACACACACACACACACACACACAGGCATGCTAGATCAGCCAACAAAAAGAAAAAGATCAGGTTTAAAGCAATGGTTTTAAAAAAATTTTTAAGTTCAACTAGAAGGAAATATAAAACTTGAAGAATGGTTGATTCATTTGCAATGATAACTTAATGATTTAAAAAATATATTAAAAAAATATTATTTCCAACAAGCAGTTGATAATCTGTGTTCCCAGAATAAAACAAAATCTTCAAATAACCTCCAGGACAGGCAGTTACAAACAAAACTAATACTCAAAATATATTTACCCATGTATTTAGAGCATCATAATAGGCCAGTTCTTTCTCCTGTTCACATGATTCTTCAGAACTTTTGATCACATACGGAGTTATTTCCTTTTCTGAAATGTAGTATTTCAATAGATAAAATCAATGTAATTATTTATTTTTTTTTTTAGCTAAAATACAATATATTTCAACAACGACAATTTGATTAACAGAAAGAGAGAATCAGAGATGGAGAGACGAAGGGATACATATAGAGGTACAAACATAGGCATATGTCAAGGGACATCTTCTTCTAGTCTTTTATTTGTTTCAGCGATTGGACTGCAGCCATGCCAGGGTATCACTTTAAAGGGTTTTAAATCAACCTTTGTACTTATTTTAGTCTGATGCATATTCTATCAGCCTCTTTTTGCTGAACTACTAAGTTACAGGAACATAAACAAAGTAACACCAGTTGTCAAAAGGTGAGAGACAAAAACACACACACATACACGTCCACCCAGTTTCTATCTACTGCATTAACTCACAAGGCATAATTTAATCCCAGGTTATAGAAGAAGACACCCATTAAAGTGCCACATTGTGGGACTGAACCTGCAACACATGGTAGCAAAGCAAACTTCTTAACCACACAGCCGTGCCTAAATCTACATTCATGCTGCAATACTGATACACTTTTAGCCAATTTATATTTGTTTCACATTTTCTATGCCATCTCTCAATGTGGTAGAGAGTAATTTGAAAATATGCCAGTTATTTCCTTTCATTTCACTTGATCTTTCTCTTACAGGACTAAACATGCATTTACTACAACTGTTTCTTCCATTACTCTCTCTTCTACCACACTGCTCCCCCGATCACTGTTTCTCTTGTTATTCTACCATTCGCTTCACACACACACACACATACATACATACACACCAATCTTTCTGTCATCAATCTAACTTCTATTCAAACTTTTGGTAATACTGCTTTGAATGAATGGAAACACAATACAGTAGTGATGACTTTTCCCTCTTGAAAGGTATAAAGCAACTTTACTTTTGCTGGTACCATGATAAAATGCACTCAATACACTCTGTAAGGTGGTTGGCAAATAAGCAAAGCCAACACAGGATTGAGAAAGTCTTGTACACATGTGATGCTAATTGACTTCTAAACAAGGAAAGTGCTTTCATTACTATGCTGCAGTTTTGATAATTTGTAACACTAAGTGGAATCCAAATGAAAATTCATTCTACGAAATTTTGTTTCATCTTAACAAACCAATGAAATTCTTCAAGCATAAACTATTATAAAAATGTTTCTGATGACACAACTAAATATAATATTACAGTACTCCGTACAGTTCTTCATCATACCAACACTAGTGAGGGTGCTTTGTACCTCATTACTTTCTCTATAGTGTCTCCATCCATCTATCACATGTCATAAGAGAAAAATAAAATGAAGAATGATGACAAAAGAGTCAGGCTTATGTGGATGAAGGAGAAGCAATAGCATAATGATAGAAACAGAATGATCAGGCAAACAGGTTCAATTCCATGTAAATTTGTTTTAAAAAATCATTACTCTCACCTGCATCTGATTCTATTACTGAATACTTAAAGAGCAGGGTGACAGGATTAGAGTTAATATCCATCTGAAACAATGAGAGAAGAATTTAGTAGATTTAGTCGTTACACAGAGAACATTGCAAATCATGGATATTCAATGAAATACATCAGTTGTATAGAAAAGAAAAAAGACATCTGCTTGCAAGTGGTTATGCCTGCATGTATGCAGAATTGGAATAAAAGCTGTCAACATGTTAGCATAAGCGTTGACAATTGAAAGTGACACTAATCTCTCAAACCTTACCCATCGTCTATCTCTGTTATCAAGGTTTAGGTTTGTACTTTCTCTCTAATGATAATAATCCCTTTCCATTAAAGGCACAAGAAGAAGAGGAGGAGGAGGAGGAGGAGAATTATTATTATTATTATTACTATTATTATTATTATTATTATTATTATTATTATTGAGTGGAAAGGGACTAGTCACTGATACTTGTTTCATCAACCCCAAAAGGATGAAAGGCAAAGTCAACCTCAGCAGAATTTGAACTCAGAACGTAGTGGCAGGCAAAATACCGTTAAGCATTTTACCAGATGTGCTAACAATTCTGCCAGCTTGCCACGTTAATAATAATAATAATCCTTTCTACTACAGGGCAGAACGCCTGAAATTTTCGAAGGGGGGGGGGGCTAGTCAATTACATTGACCCTAGTACTCAACTGGTACTTATTTCATCAACCTTGGAAGGGTGAAAGCAAAGTGGACCTTGGTGGAATTTGAACTTAGAACATGAAGATGGGCGAAATACCACTAATGCTTAGCGGTATTTTGTCTGCCACTACATTCTGAGTTCAAATTTTGCTGAGATTGACTTTGCCTTTCATCCTTTTGGGGTTGATAAATTAAGTACCAGTGACAAGTCCCTTCCCACCCAATAATAATAATTATTATTATTCTCCTCCTCCTTAATAATAATGACGAGGAGGAGGATGACGAGGAAGAGGAGGAGGGCGGTGGCAGTGATGATGACGACTTAGACTTCTAATAATGGAGCAAAGCCATTAAGTTTTGAAGGACAAAATAGAGTCAATTTAAAGAAACCAAAGTATTTTACTGGCTCTTATTTAACTGACTCTGGTGGAATGAAAAGAAAAGTGAGCCATGATAATATTTGAACTCAGACATGAAAAGGGACAAGATTAGAACCTGTCAGAATATGAAAGATAACAAGAAAAAAGAAATCACAAAAAAAAAGTACTTAAAAAAAAAATGAACAAATAGCAGTGTTAAGCATATCATACACACTTTATACTGTACGCAGGATGTTTGCTAGGCTAATTCTGGGTCAGAAATCAGCTCAAAGAGTAATGGAGTTACTTTACAACACACATCAATATTATAATTACTTCAAACACAGAATCAGTTAAAAAGGAAATGTAGATAAGGATAATTTGTAGTTAGGAATAGTTGCTGTTGCATATCCTTTTGAAGCCAATCCCAATGAAATCGCCTTTGGCTTTCTGATACAAGCTGCTTCTTTTGAAGTTATCTAAATTAAAAACCACCCATCAAAATTCCATTCTAATTTACATTCCAAACACCAAAATGATAATGGCAAGGTTATTTTACTAAATTCTTAATATTTTCACAAAGCCAATGTATTTCAACAGAAATATGATAACAAGAGAGTTAACCACAGATTAGTCCTAAGTGAATTCATTTATTGAAGCCTTCCAACTATGACAACTCTGTCTTTTATTCAGACAAAGTTGTTGTTGTTGGCACTCCGTTGCTTACGATGTCGAGGGGTCCAGTTGATCCGATCAACGGAACAGCCTGCTCGTGAAATTAACGTGCAAGTGGCTAAGCACTCCACAGACACATGTACCCTAAACGTAGTTCTCGGGGATATTCAGCATGACACAGTGTGACAAAGCTGACCCTTTGAATTACAGGCACAACAGAAACAGGAAGTAAGAGTGAGAGAAAGTTGTGGTGGAAGAGTACAGCAGGGTTCGCCACCATCCCCTGCCGGAGCCTCGTGGAGCTTTTAGGAGTTTTCGCTCAATAAACACTCACAATGCCCGGTCTGGGAATTGAAACCGCAATCCTATGAACGCGAGTCTGCTGCCCTAACCACTGGGCTATTGCGCCCACTCTGACAGAGTATATCTAGGACTATATCATTCACAGTGTCCTTCCTTTAAGGGTTATTAGATGAAGGTTTAGCTGCTATTTTTGGTCATCCAAGTGACTTTGTAGAGTCTTACATCTTGATTCAAGTTGGGTTTTTTTTTGGTCATTTGTTTTGTTACTTTCAATCAACTAGCAAAGAGGACTCACCATATGTTGCATATCTTTATTTTCATCATCTTCCTTCTCTTCATCGTCTTGTTTCTTTTCAATATTCTAAAGAATCAGATATATATATATATATACATTACTATTCCAGTTAAGTAGTGATGAAAGAATTGTACAGTTGGTCATGCCATACAGAAAGTTCTTTGACAGACTGAGTGGATGTATGTCAGTTACATGGTCCAACCTATGCCAACATGGAAAACATAGGTTAGATGATGATGATGACAGAAAGAGAGAAAGGGAAGGAGGGAGAAAAATGCTGCATGTGTGAGAGAGTGAGTGAAATTCATGCATATGTATGATTGTGTGAGTGATGCATGTGTGTGTGAGAGAGAGAGAGTGATGTTCATGTTTGAGTTGATGCATGCATATGCGTGAAATAGTCTCCAAGCCTTTCTGTTTTAAAATGGTAGACGTGATAGAGGGAAAATTTGGGTGTTACTTCTCGTACACCAATCAACCACAGAGAAGTTCCTTCATTGATTCAGACAGTAGCAAGAAGAGAAACTAGTACACCAACCATTAAGTTGAATTTGTATTCAACTCTTAGGCAAGAGACACCATTTCCCCTGCACACAATAAGTGCAAAGTGGTCGAAAATGTGAAACAAAACAAAAAAAGGTTAATTATACAAGACTTACAACAATCTTTATGTTTGGTAAATTTCTTAACTTCTTCAACATTAAATGACACTGCAAGAAAGAAAAAGCAGAAAGAGACCAATGAAAATATTAGATTCAGGGAAGTGAGCAACATTAACAAAAAAAATTGAAAAATATATTTTTGAAAAAAGTATAAATAAATAAAATGACATTGCATTGTGGTAAAATTAAGATAAGCATTTAAGACACACATATACTGCTATATTCCTTTGTGCGTTCAAAGTCCACAAAGCTATCATATTTTGAACTTATGATGCACCTAAGACCATCCTGGCAGGAAGTATGAAGAGGAAGAGAACCAGAAATTGTCAAAGAGTTTGTGGACTGGTGACATCAAAGAATGGACTGAAAACAAGAGCCTGACTGATTGTATGTATGCAGCACAACACAGGGGGAACTGAAGAGTTTTGGCAAGCTGATCCCTGAACACAGGCACCTGGCAGAAGTTATCAAGTATGAAAGCCTGACATCATATATCAACCAGCTAATCAATGATACTCTATTCCACTATATTAGTGGAATACTAGTATAATGAAAGACTATTACAAAATGAGACAAAATAATTATAACAATGATATGTACGTGTGTTTAAATATTTCAATGTTAGAGGTAAATTGATATTAAATTGATATTTTTATTGGTTTCAGTCGCAGGATTTGCAGCCATGCCTGGGTACCATCTTCATGGATTTAGTCACTCATGTCAACCACAGTTCTTATTTTTAAGTCTGTTACTTAATCTATCAATCTCTATTTGAAGCATTAAGTTAGGAAACATCAACAAACAAGAAAATGGCCATGAATACACACATTCAACAAGCTTCTGTACAGTTTCCATCAACTAAATTTCATTCACAAGGCATTGGTCAACCCAAAGTTATAGAAGAGGACACACGCCCAGGTGCCACACAGTGAGACTAAATTCAAAGTTTCTTAACCATACAGCTATATTTAGGCCTAAAATTATAATTTTTCAGAGTACGGACTGCATTAAAGAGATTTCATTGGATTCAAACTAGGCCTTGGTTTAAAATACAGTCTGGAACTCTGTACATATCCAAGAATAAGTCATCTAATAATGTCAAGAGACTAAACCTATAGAAACCTAGTACAGATAATATCCATGTGTCCTAAATGGCTAATATGACTCTACTATGATGCAAGTTACTTAATTCCAATATTTTAAATTCCTTGTCACAGGCAGACGCAATGCAATGAAACTGATAAATGATTTATGTAGAGTCATGTTTAATTCTTCCTGCAAGGGAATGTAGGGTCATGTTTAATTCTTCCTGCAAGGGAATGTAGGGTCATGTTTAATTCTTCCTGCAAGGGAATGTAACTTTTATACCTAAACATCTTAGCCACAAAGAAATTTATTTCTCATCTGCTTAACACTACAGAAACTGGAATAAGCACAGCATCTATAGATCTTCATGATTAGGAGAATTAATACTACTGTGAACTCAGCTTGCCAATACTTCTTACTTAAAAAGAATATTAAAACCAAAATCATACGACGACAGACTTTGTATTGTATGACAGAATTATTATTTGAAGAACTGGAATATTTACAAAGACTGAGTTTTTAGATATCATGGTATATTTATTGTAATAACAGCTCTTAATGCCTTCAAAACAGAACCCAACAAGAATATAACAAGACATTGTTAACAGAAAGTGATATGAATATTTCAACCAACTGGAATAAGAAATAATATAATTACCAAATGAAAGGATGACTCAATTCTTTTAATGATTCCATCATATCCCATACTTTGAAGGCATATCCACAGAGGTAAACAGGAAAGCTTTGATACAACATTAAATGAATTCATCCCAGCCATATATGCCATTGTTGTGTCTTCACACTTGTAAAGAGTCTAGAATAATTTTGTTAAGGAATTTTTTTTTTTTTCAGGGAAAGAAAACAATTAAGCATTAATTCACAGGTTCTCACAAATGCAATTACAACAAAAACAGTTATTTAATCAGACTTTAAAAAGATGAATTTTTAAAAATTATTTCTTAATTTCTCAAAATTATCTCCCTTCTCATTTGCGACTGGCTAATAATTACTATTAAATTATTGATTTGTTTCTCCTATTAACAGAGAAACTCTCAATTTATTAATAAATATTTCTATATATTATTTGATATCCCCTACTTAGTGCAAATAAAGATAATTAAATGAAATGCACTTCTAAATTTTATCTTGTCTTTCTGATTCAATAGATTTTAATCTTCAATGACACTGATCTCAGAAGTGATAAGCCTAAGTTTAACAGCTACTGCTGCTACTACAACTAATATTACTAATACGACAAATACTATCAATGTTAATATGCATAGCCTCACTTTTGAATTTACTGCTATGCTACCAGTAAAAATATTTGTTAATCATGCACATTCCCTCTTTTACTAATAGATTGTTATATAATGAAAGTTTCATTAGTTACTATAGTGACAATATTCTATCTATCTATCTATCACACACACATGCATGCACGCAAACACACACTCTCTCTCTCTCTCTAATTGAATTTCTCTCTCAACAACAACCTGTCATTATCGTAAAAGTCCTTTTTTTTTAAAGTGGGTATAGCATTGTCTCTATATTGAAAGACATTCAAAAACACAGACACACACAAAAATACATATACACACAAACAACCAAAAAATAACAATTTTATATTGCTATATAGTGAAAGCTTTTTTGTTTTTTTTTAAATCTGTGTTGCATTGTCTTGACAGACTTGCACTTAAAATTCCCACATTTTTAATCAAAACTTGTTGGTTACTATGGTGACAATACTACCTATCTATCTTTCACACACACTTTCTCTATCTCATTATATTTTTCTTTGTCAGATGATGAGATGTTAAATTATGATAAAGGGCAGAAACAAGTGTCTTGTTGTAAGGGAGATTCATGGCTCCCACAGAATACAAAGTCAATAAAATTTAATGTCTGAAAATAACATGCTTGATACTTTCTCCTCAAAGACACTAAACTTACATTTATATAATTTTTACCATGGGCCATAGATTAAAATTTTAAATACAATATTTTTATTTATTCATTAGTGCAGTAAAATTTGTTTGTTCATTTATAGATTAAGAAGTTAGAAAAGAAGAATAATCACAAAGGATACAATTAACTGTAAAGATAGAATACCCAACCATTTGCCCAAATTCACTGTGATACTGTCAGCAAGTATAGGACGTTGTTCTGTTAATGGATCTGCTGTTAATGTGAGAAATGCTAAACAGTTTCTGAAAATATAAATTTTGGGAAAAAAAGCAATATAATTCAGATCTTAGACAAAGAAAACTTAATTAAATTCAATCTAGCTGAAATTCCAGAATGTTAAAGAAATTTAAAAAGTGCAACTTCGATAAAATTTGTTGTGAAGGTGGAATCAGTGAAGGCAAAATGAAGAGTATTTGAGAAGTTTAAGAAACTGTAGTCTGACTAGTTATAAAATATTCTCTCTCTTTCTAATAAACTAATACTCTCGTGAATTGCAAGGGTCTATAGAGCCACTATTGAACACTGGCTTCCATAATGTTAAGTGAATGAAAGGTAAATCTCTCTGACAACCTACTTCGAAATACTATTTTCAGTTTAAGCACTGCACATCTTCAAGTTCATATCTTATGAAAGTTGATTTTTGCCTTTCATTTTTCTAAGCTCAGTCAAGTAATAGCCCATTAGGTTCTCTCAACTCCTTCCAAATAGATATTTTTCAGTCATTGAATAAACTTATAAAGCATTAATAGAGGGAAGATACTGCAAGGGTCCTTTATACATCAGTTTAGTTCAAGTTTCTGAACACAGGGGTCAATTGGTTAATTATTAATCAGATAAGAGAGAGAAAACAGTATTACTAAAGATACTGAGTGTCCCTACATAGTTTGAATCCTGCAGTTGGCTGAATAAAAGGAATCAATCCAGGTCTTGCAGTTTAGATATGTTGTACTTGAGCTGATTGTAAAACCATGTTGTACATTCTCCCATGCATTACATGGCTATCTAGAGCATATGGTAGTTATCAAGACGCATTACACCAGTTTTATGACCATTCTGTTCTTGTATTACTGGAACCATATGTGGTTGTTGTAGTGGAGAAGAGTAAGACAGACTTGATCATTATACAAGAGTTTCTTGATTTCTTGAGATTCACTGAATATCTTTAACAACCCTACATAGATTGTGCAGCAAACAGCTATAGAGATCATCATCATCATCATCGTTTAACGTCTGCTTTCCATGCTAGCATGGGTTGGACGATTTGACTGAGGACTGGTGAAACCGGATGGCAACACCAGCCTCCAATCTGATTTGGTAGAGTTTCTACATCTGGATGCCCTTCCTAACGCCAACCACTCAGAGAGTGTAGTGGGTGCTTTTACGTGTCACTCGCACGAAGGCCAGTCAGGCGGTACTGGCAACAGCCATGCTCAAAATGGTGTATTTTATGTGCCACCCGCACAAGAGCCAGTCCAGGGGCACTGGCAATGATCTCGCTCGAAAATCCTACGAAGGCCAGTCAGGCGGTACTGGCAACGGTCACACTCAAAATGGTGTATTTTATGTGCCACCCGCACAAGAGCCAGTCCAGGGGCACTGGCAACGATCTCGCTTGAAAATCCTACGAAGGCCAGTCAGGCGGTACTGGCAACGGCTATGGGAATTCTGGTGAGTAGGAACAAATGACATGTGATGACTGCAATGGCCACTGCTAAGGAAAAAGAAGAAAGAAAGGACAAGAGAGCAGGGCTTAGGAGGTGAGTCTTCACAAATGAAATGACTAAAAGATAAGAGATGAACCAAGAGAGTTATTTTTGAAAATCTAATCAAATAAAACTGGCAATAGGGTCAGTCTAATATTAACAATAATGACAGTATCAACAATGACACAGCCACTATGGTAATAACTACAATGACACTACGGACAAAAAAATTTCCAATGGCATGATCTGATGTTAAATCATCGTAGCAATAGCACTGGCAGTGATGATATCAATGAGCCAGTACCATCATTTTGAATCAGTAAGGTTCACCAATATGCAAGGTAAAAACAAAACAATGTAACGAGGCAATAGACTAGTTAAATACAAATGGAACTTTTATAAATACATTAAGTAATAATGGCATTCTAGATATCCTTAACCCTTTAGCATTCAAATTAATATGTCAAAAGTAATCCTTATTCATTTACATTTTTAAAAATTAATCTGGTATTATGTTGTAGCTTCAAGAGTTGAAAGATGTTATTGTTTATTTTTAGAATGACATTGCAGGGTAGGTGTGAGATACTGGTTCTGGCCAGTTTGAGCATAAAATGAGTAGAATATTCGGGCCGGATATAGCCGGTTTAAACACAAAAGGGTTAAATGCAACAGCAGATGTCATTAATGAATGAGATGTAAGCAGTAAAGTTAGTCATGAAGACTGGGACCTCTTCAGCAAAACAAAACTGTGGAGGTTAGATAAATGAAGATAACAATAAAAAAGATTATGACATTGAAATTGATAACAGTAATGGTGATGATAGATGATGATAATGATGATGATTATTATACAGTGCAGTTTCCATCATATAACATCTACCACTGAATTAAACAAAACTCTATAATTAGGTCACAGAAAGAAAGTGAAAGGTCATAATATTCCATAGAAAAGGAACATTTAAATATCAGTATCATTATAGTGCAGACATGAAAGCTCTATTAATGGAAAATGTATGGAGCTGAAGGTTTCCACTTCAAAAACTGACACAAATAAAAGACTAATATCTGAAAAACTTACCCATCAACATGACACCAAATACCATTATTATTACAAATTTGCCAGAGTTTAATCAACTCATCAACCTGCCCTGTAAGAGGGGTACCTAGTTAAAGAGAACAAACATAGCACTTGTAAATATAACACCGCTAATTCATGTATTTAAAGCATGTACTGAAACCCAAAGCAAAGTTAGTGTTCGAGATTACTTCAGGATGCTTTGCTAAAAATATCAGCACCACTCCCACTTTATTACTGAGTAGTTAAGGATAAAAAGCATTTAGTTTATGAGAAAATATTTTTTCCAGCATTTCATATACAAAATGTCACTGCGAAAAAAGGATACATTTCACTCATACTAACATAGTAGTTATCTAACTAAACAGGGTTTGCTTTACTTTACATTTTTATAGCCATATGTTTAATGCTTCTCAAATGAGTATTTTACACTTGCATATCTTTTCTTATCAGCAATAAAGTGAAGGTGGTTTACACTGTGATCAAAGGAAATGTGTAAAATGGGATAATGATAACTCTGCCTAAAAATAAAGTAAGAAAATAAGGTTTCTGATGCCATGGAAACCAATGTGATTTGTATATGTGCCTTACAGTGGCATCTGTACAACAGACACTGAATATAAATCCATTATTAAGAAATTTGAGTATTGTTGTCGGTCTAGTAAAAGTTAAAACTTTATAAATTTTGAAACAAAAATGTACTTACTTTCATGCAAAAAGCTAACTTTTTAATTTCTTATGTTTTTATCTTAAACTAAAAAATTTCAAGTCTTGAAACATTTTCAGTGTGAAAAATGCAAACATGACATAGTTATAATTTCAACTAGTTTAAAATGACATAATAAAATTGTAAATCATGTTAATTTCTACATGTTACTAACTAACTCTAGTTAGTTTTAGTACTCATTTAAAAATGAAAATAGTTAAAAATGAATAATATAATTAAATAAACTATTACCTACCAGCATAAGCAACCAAAAGAACTGGCGTTTTGGCTGCAGCAATATCATCTTTAATCAGCTTTTCAAAAATAGTCACATCCTTCATGGATTAATATAAGAGAATAAAAAAAATAAAGGAGAATTGTGAGCATACCAGTAACAAAAAATATATATTTGGGAAGAGAATGGTGCAATATCACATTATCAGAAATTGATAATAGATGAAGATACACAGCAAAGTAAATCTAAAGACAAATTTGAGATAAAGAAGTCAAATCAGATTTTAGAAAGCTGGCTACTTCACTCAAAAAGAGAGCTATGATAAGATGAATCTGGTGAGTTAAAAAGCTGAACAGAAAACCATTGCTCAAATTAAAAAGTTGGTCTGTTCAATATGAAGGAGGTTATCAGCTGAAGAAATTTATTTGCTGTGATATTAACAGAGCATGAATGAGGATAGTTTAACTGAAAAAATATTCGGTTTTCATTTCAAGTAGATGGTATATGCTCACAGAGAAAAATCAAAGTTAAATAAAAAAAAAAAACATTGGAGACCTTCAATAATAGACTGAGATGAATGAAGAAGATACAGCTGTGTTGACTATATTTTGCTGAAGTCATTAAGCACAGGAGCTTTGCAGTAATGGTTGATTATAACAATAATGAACAGTAATAGAATTAGAGAGGTTGTTATACAAGACCAGCCCAACCTATTACATCTTAGTGAAAGCGGATATCAAGGGACAGTGAGAATCAGTCAACACAAGTAACTGCAACCAAGAGTCCTAACTTTTGAGCTGTTCCACAACCCTTTACAAATTATTTCACATATTTCAAAAGATTCAAAGAAAGTACCAGAGAGTACCAATCTGACACTCCATCACTATAATTATCATTTTCCTAAAACAATGGTTCAAAAGCTCTATAATTATTATTATTTTCATTTGTAATTCGCAGTAAACCAAAACTAAAATTAACATTTTTTATCTGACGAGCTATGCATCATCATCATCATCGTTTAACGTCCGCTTTCCATGCTAGCATGGGTTGGACGATTGGCGGGCTGGTGAAACCAGATGGCTGCACAAGGCTCCAGTCTGATTTGGCAGAGTTTCTACAGCTGGATGCCCTTCCTAACACCAACCACTCCGAGAGTGTAGTGGGTGCTTTTACGTGCCACCGGCACAAAGGCCAGTCAGGAGGTACTGGCAACGGCCACGCTCGAAATGGTGTATTTTGATGTGCCACCCGCACAAATTCCAAGATATGTCAGTATTTTCTTAGCAAGATAAATTCATAAGAACTTCAAATATTATACCTTTTTATAATCAAATAACTATGCTCATAAGATTTAATGAACATTACATGTGCATAGTTACCCCTAACCTGGAAACAAAGACAAAACTTCACTTCTCCTTAACATAAACTGATTTTGATAAATTAAATCTTAAATTCTAGAAATTATCTACCCTCTTCGTTTGGAAGTTACTAACAACTGTCATAAGGTTTTTGCTTTCTTTCTCTAAAGGAGAAATTTCAATTAATAAAAAAAACTTTCCAGATATGACATTCAGTATAGCATCTCTTATCTTTGTCCAATTTCATACTATTACCCTATTTGAGTTACTTCCCTTAGCCCCTTTTAGAAATAATGCAAATCACTAATGACCAAAAATTATTTGCAACTATTTTTCTATACGTAAAAACCTTTATCAGCTGATGATCATGCACACCTGGCTAGACTAAACTGAAGAGATCTGAGAGACCAAATCATGTCTATTGTTGTCCCTTATCTGCAAAGATCAGACTTTCCTGCCACAAATTAAGTAAATTAACTTCAGAGACTAATTCTTAATTTCTTCTAAATTGTTTCCATCT
Source organism: Octopus bimaculoides (assembly GCF_046866305.1). Classification (NCBI taxonomy): domain Eukaryota; kingdom Metazoa; phylum Mollusca; class Cephalopoda; order Octopoda; family Octopodidae; genus Octopus; species Octopus bimaculoides. The sequence goes on from NC_142929.1 coordinate 100,096,394, forward strand.
ATCTTTTGAGAATCCAAGCAATTCTTACTAGGGTTGTTTTCTTTCTCCAGTGAAGATAGATGCACCTGATACATCAACCCTAAACAAATTTAAACACTATAAAAATTGGTTATAGTGATATTAGTAAAAATTTATGCAAGATGTATTTCAATTTACAAAAATAAAAGTGAGAAAAAAAGAGAAACAAAAGTAATAAAAAGAAGGAAATAGGGGTATGGAGTGAAAGGAAGAAGTGACAACATTAAATAAAGAAATGAAGCAAAAGAAATATATCTTACCATTTTACTGTTAGCTCCAGAGACAGAGTTACAAGGAACTGTACTGATACAGGATATAGGCAGACCAAGCTGAACAGGTAAGAATAAAAATAAAAAGGGAATAAAAGTATTCTGATGTCACAATACCTAAGTTTAGTAATTAATAGTTTCTAACACTGGTATAAGGCCACACATTTGCAGGGGAAAGGAACATCAAAGTGTAATGATTACAACAATTACACTACATGAGCAGCAATCTATGAAGCATGGAGATATGAATGGGAAAACAACAGACTTTAGTAGGATATGAACTAAGAATACAGTTGTCACTTGTAAGCAAGTATGATTTGATAGCATGTGCCATTGTTTTTTAAGTGTCTTTGTAGTTAAAACAATGGCACATGCTATCAAATCATACTTGCTTGCAAGTGACAACTGTGGCTTTCAATATGGTTAAGGACACTAAGTGATTTACTAAGTAAACATATACAGATATGTAGTTATAAGCAGACACATACACGCTCTCAGCCCCACCCATCTTTGACCCAGCAGAACATGAAAGACAGCACAGCTAGGAGACAGGGCTACACCAGTACTAGGCTTATATTCATTTTCAGCTGAATGTAATGAAGTATCTTACTCAAGGGTTACAACATGCCACCCAGGAACTGAATCACTGATCTAATGGTAGAGAATCCAACAACCCAACCATTAGGCCACATGCATTCATATTCTGGCAGATTTGTTTAGTTAGATTGTTTCTATTTTATCAAAACATCCAGTGTCATAAATTTATACAGAGTTTATACATAGTGAGACTGATTTGCAGAATAAATTTATTGGCAAATTTTTTTCTGTCTATTTCTCTTCACTCAAACACCATCAACTCAATACCTAACATCAGTCTTGCCATATAAAAAAGTTACTCAAGTCATACTAAGGGCCAGTTTCCTGGTTTCATAGCACATATATTCTCCACCTGGATGGGATGCCAGTCCATCACATGGGTGTAACATCTCCACAGATATTCACTCAACTATGTCTATACTCAGGAAGAAATATCATCAACAGCTGCTGACCTGAATTTTCAACTTGCAGCCACTGATATTTTAAAGGCCAATGAGAATTCTGTTGCTCTAGCTATCACTGACTGTGGATCTCAGATCAAACTGTTGTTGTTAATAAAGCAGACATTGCTAAGTTTTGAGAGTTTGGGTTTCATAGTTTTAACATAGACATTTCTACACTTGCATGGATCAAAATGAAATTCCTTGAGGCAGATTTTCTACTGCTGGATGATCTTCTTGTCAACAACACTCACCTATTTCCAAGCAAGGTTTCCCTAAGCCATTGAACATAAAACAATACAAAGGCCAGAAATGTTTTTCATGCAAGACTGCAAACAACAACACTTGTATTGTTTGTTTACAATTAGTGCACAAGGAGAGAGACACACACATTATATATATCATTTTATTATCTTTATCTTATGATATTTACTTTGTATTATATTATACTTATTTATCGTGCTTTTACTAATTAATTTTTCTATATGTGACTGTGGATTTTCATGGATTAGTTCATGAACTTTGGTTCTTTTTTCTAAAACTATATATTTATATATTATATACTGTGAAACTTAATTTAATTTTAATTTTTAATAAATTGAATTTAATTGAGTTTTTACCTGTAAATTTGGATTTTTATCCCTAATATTATTATTATTATTATAGTGGTTGGCGTTAGGAAGGGCATCCAGCTGTAGAAACTCTGCCAAATCAGATTGGAGCCTGGTGTAGCCATCTGGTTTCACCAGTCCTCAGTCAAATCGTCCAACCCATGCTAGCATGGAAAGCGGACGTTAAATGACGACGATATATATATATATATATATATATTCACACATATGGCTCTGTGGTAAAGAAACTTGCTTCCCAACTACATGGTTTCAGGTTCAATCTCACTGGAGTTATATCAGAAAATACTTGCAAATGTTTCTTATTACAATCCCAAACAAACCAAAGTTTTGTGAATGGATTTGGTAGATAGAAATGGAAAGAAATCCATTGTGTGTGTGTGTATGTAATTGTATATGCCCTTGTGTTTGTTCATTCTCTCTCTCTCTCTCTCTCCTGCTACTAATGAAGCTGTAAGTTGTGACCAAACTAGTATAGCAACAACTGACCTGCATACACAAACTTTGTCCAAGGCTTGCAGGAGCAGCAGCACTAAAATAAATCACTGGTGGACGTGAGTACAAGGCCTCAAAACCCTCCGTACTGTATTTAGGATATTTCTGATGTAAAGCCAATTTACAAGCCTTCACTAAGCCATCATATTCTTCCTTGTGATAGTAAGCAGAAGCATCAGGAAATCTAGAAATAAATAAAAAAAAACTGTGTAAAGATATTTTACACACACACAAAATACATACAAATACATGCAACCTGTCCAATACATGCCAGCATGAAAATCAAACGCATGATGATAGTGGTACATTATATTTAAACATATTCATGCACAAACACACACACACAAACATATACATATTCCTTTTATTTGAAGTTATGGCTCTTCAACATCATTATGAATTTTGCATTTCTGTCAAAAGCAAAAACTCAAGGGTAACAAATGAGAGAACTGCAGTTTCAAATAAATGAATAAAGTCTGCAATATATATTGAATATTTTTCAGTCGGTTGTAAATTCAGACATATATCATCTTCATGATCATTTTACATTCATTTTTCCATGCTTGAATGGGTAACATAGATCTTCTCTAGTAGACTGATAATAATAACAAAGGCAGGATTCTTACTGAGAATTGAACCCTCAGCATTGCCTACCTGCACACTGAAATCTTTGCTGACAGTCCCTATACATTATTTGCACAGCTTTCACATGTCATTAATCCTTTAGTATTCAGATTACTGTCAAATATAATGCTTATTTATTCAATTGCTTTGTATTAATCATGCATTATCTCATAGCTTTGAGATTTTGATCATGTGATTGTTTATTTTTTAATGGCATTGTAGGGTAGGTGCGAGATGCCAGATTTAGCCAGTTTCAACAAAAACAGATAGAATATTTTGGCTTGATATGGCCAGTTTAAAAGCTAAAGAGTTAATCCACACACTGTTTTCTTAGCAGCTACCAGAATATAGAGTGTGGTACCATGTCAGATAACTTTAGGTCAACAAATAGGCTATGTAGAGTGATTTACTCTCACTAAAAAATTATTTATTTGAATGGCAAGAAAGAGTACCCCAAAACTTTAGCTAAATTTTCTTTCAAATCATTTGTTCTATAATTCTGTTATTTTCATTACCTGGTCCATCAATTTGATGTCTCTATAATTGTTTCTCTCTGGTGCATCTCCTCTGCCCTTGTAGCAACTGATGATGGTATTACAATACCATTCACTGAAAATTATCTCTTCCTATACTACCCTATAGACTGTATAAGTGACTAAAACATGTCCAACTTTGTCCTACTACTCACCTCCTTCTCAACACATGTTACTTTGCATTTCTTTGAATTTATGTCCAGCCAAATTATCTTTCTGCTTCCATACCTTCCTTTTCCAAATGTTCATGGGTCTCTTGGTTCCATCTAGCTCTTACTTTGATGTCACTAGTCGTCAGTCTACATTAATTGATACCTTCTACACTAGTAAAAGATTTACACAATCTATTAAACTAATTTTTTCAAATACTCTTTACTCTTTTACATGTTTCAGTCATTTGGCTGTGGCCATGCTGGAGCACCGCCTTTAGTCGAGCATATCGACCCCAGGACTTATTCTTTGTAAGCCTAGTACTTACTCTATCGGTCTCTTTTTGCCAAACCACTAAGTTACGGGGACGTAAACACACCGGCATCGGTTGTCAAGCGATGGTGGGGGGACAAACACAGACACACAAACGTACATATATATATATATATATATATATATGGCTGTGTGGTAAGTAGCTTGCTTACCAACCACATGGTTCCGGGTTCAGTCCCACTGCGTGGCACTTTGGGCAAGTGTCTTCTACTATAGCCTCAGGCCGACCAAAGCCTTGTGAGTGGATTTGGTAGACAACTAAAAGAAGCCCGTCGTATATATGTATATATATATGTATGTGTGTTTGTGTGTCTGTATTTGTCCCCCCCCACCATCGCTTGACAACCGATGCTGGTGTGTTTACGTCCCCGTAACTTAGCAGTTCGGCAAAAAGAGACCGATAGAATAAGTACTAGGCTTACAAAGAATAAGTCCTGGGGTCGATTTCCTCGACTGAAGGTGGTGCTCCAGCATGGCCGCAGTCAAATGACTGAAACAAGTAAAAGAGTAAAAGAGTATATATACGACGGGCTTCTTTCAGTTTCCGTCTACCAAATCCACTCACAAGGCTTTGGTCAGCCCGAGGCTATAGTAGAAGACACTTGCCCAAGGTGCCACGCAGTGGGACTGAACCCGGAACCATGTGGTTGGTAAGCAAGCTACTTACCACACAGCCACTCCTGCGCCTATTTTCTTTTTTTTTTTTTTCTTTCACCAGTCATCTGGTTAACTTTCATTTCATTTTATTTGCAATTATTTCGTCTGAAAGAAAAGAAGAACAGATGAAACTTTACATACTTGAATAAGCGGGTCAGCATAAACTGGCAGTCAGATAAAATCTTGGAAGAGATGGTTTTGATATGACTTTCACTTAGGGTTGATACATAAGCAGCCAAACAATGACCAATCAATGAGGCATGACTAATGGCATCCAATGTAGGTAGGTTGGAGGACCTAAGGAAATAAAAAGAGAATAACAGATGATCATTGTTAGGAAATTTAGTGTTCAATATTAACTTCTAAATATATTTTAAAATTAAGCTATTGAGTTTACTTTTGTTTCAGTTAATTTTGAAAATAATGAAAAAGTTAGTAGACTTTGTCACTGTTAAACTGGTCTTTTGGAACATAAATTATATGGAACTTTTGATTTTAACTGAGATCACTTTAAAACAAGAAGTTTATATTGTAGAACCAGGAGGGGTTTCAAGAGTGCTTATAAAAAAAAGGGGTTAAAGCAGTATACAAAAGTAAAATTCAAAAGTCCAACCTAGGAAAGTTTGTTTAAACAGCTTTAACAGAACATGTTCTGAAACTGGAAGGATACAACATATATATCTCTGATTTTGTGAAGTAGGCCACATTTTTATGAGTCATGTCAGAATTGGTAAAACATGACAAAATACCAAATGATATTTATTTGCATCTCTTTACATTTTGCTTCAAATCCTATGCAGGTCAACCCTGGCTTGCATCCTTGTGAAATTAACTAAATAACTACCATCCAAGTACTGGAAGGGAGTTTGATATAATCAATTATACCCTTGAAAGCAGTATGAAAACCTAGCCAGTCTAATAATTGGAATTAACAAAAGAACATACTCACAGCATATTTAGGCTTACTATACAACAAAAGATTAAAGCCCAAATTGAGACAAAAGGTTAGATGGCTATAGAGCAATATGGTTTCACAAGAAACATCATACATTCATTTGCCAGGTGCTATATAACCAGTCATATGGTTTATCTAGTGGTATACTGCCACTACTAAAGAATAAGTGGTGAGTAATAGGCACTGGTACAGTGACCAAAATTAATTAAGAAAGATACTGTACTAGTTAGGGTCAGAGATGATGACAGATGATAAAAATGTACATTGTTTCTAAAATAATATAAAATTTCCACTCTACTAAATTCTTGTCATATTTTCTTTGTTCTAAACAATGTTTGGATAGGTTCATTCTCAAAACTGATTTAAAGTCCATTTTCTACACACATGCACACACATATATATAAATCTTGTAGTATGCTATGCAAAGCTCATCCATGGTTACTGGCTACCAAATGTCATCATAGAGAGGGAATGCTCTTGTTACTGGATATACATCAGGGTTTTATAGTATCCATAGAGTTTATATAAATAGATGAATAATAGAAAATGGACTGAAATACATTATTTATTTATAATCACTACAATTGTTTCCACATGTCACTGTACAAAAATTGTACATTGGTGAGATTATTATAATCAATATATTGTATAATCACTCTCATCCATCAAAGTTTGAAGATGTGATTCTTTAGGTGATTATTTTGAATATGTCCTTCATTAGATCAAACTGTTGTTTCACTCAATGACAGAATGAACACCCAAATTAGTATGTTATTTTCAGTAATTTACAGACAAAACTAAACCCATAGGTATAGTAACAGACAAAATCTACTATAATAATACTCTTGTGTTTTTCTCCATCACAACATATGAATGAGAAAGGAAGGGGTGATAGCAAACTGGTGGGATGGTGAACATTCAACACTGAAAAAAGAATCAAACAGCGTTTCAACTCTGTGTGGGTATATATGTATGTGTGTGTGTGTGTGTGTGTGTGTGTGTGTGTGTGTGTGTGTGTGTGTGTGTGTGTGTGTGTGTGTGTGTGTGTGTGTGTGTGTGTGTGTGTGTGTGTGTGTGCAAGTACAAGGGAAGTAGGTGAATGTATGTGAACATTGACAAGAGTATTAATTTGGTTTACCATGCACATTTATATATAAAATACTACAATTAGCTGTCATTTTTGACAGTGCAGGGCCAGCTGTCACAATTATAACACAGAAACAAAGAAACAGACAAAAATGTATCTTTGTGGTCAGATTATAAGGAAGAATAAAATTAAGTATAAAGGAATAACATGATTAAGTGATGGAGGTTGACTATTTCTGTGGTTGAAGTGGATCTGAAGTACTGCCTTCCTGTTACAAAACATTTGACTCCATTCTACAATAGAATCAGCCTCTATATAAAGTTAATTTAAGACTATCCAGCTTTTTCTTTATCCATTTTTGAAACAATTAGCAAAATAAGTTAGGAGGTAAACTCTCTCCTGCTTACATACTTATTCTTCCATATACCTACAAACAAAGTAGTATATATAGTTTTATATATATATATATATATATATATATATACACACATACATATATATTTACACATGCAAACATATATGCTTCTTACATACACTCTTACTATTTTTACCAATATCGATAATGTTGAGCTTAAAGTCTAACCAATATACAAGTAGCATGTATACACATACACACACACACATTTAAATATGCTCATATACTTCTTACAAACATACTATCTTTAAAACAGAAATACAATATAACAAAGTCAAATAAAAATAAAATATACACACATACATAAAATGAAATATACCCCCAAATATCTATTTATATATCCACACAAGTATTATATTTATATCAGTTGTTATCCTTATGTTATGTTGCATATGATAATTTCATATGCAACATGAAAGTATGTCTATTAAAGATCTTGTGGTACTTATTAGAGTTAGGAAAGTGCCCAAAATACAATTACAAAGTAAACTTCTTACCACTCACATACATACACAACATTATTTAGTGTGTATGTACTTGTCTGATTTAGCTCATGACTATATAGTGTATCAACTGGTTTAATAGTAAGTGGGTTTTTACTAACTTTATATTTAACCTCAAACAGCACTGGATGTTGATGAAGAGAGGTTAAAAAAAATGGGGGAGAACTATCCACACAATGCATTCAAAATATATTCAATTTCATCTTAAGAGTTACAGGATGTTTAAGCTAAATTTGACGATTTTTTTATGTCTTTTTTATTCAGTATTGGTGAGCAGTCAGTGATGTTTGAGAACATAAAATTTAAAGTTGTAGTAGGCAAAAAGTTAGCTGACATGGATGACTGGAAACCACCTGAATATTACAAAAGAGTTGCCTGTATCAGGGTAACTTGAGCTTGGTGTCAAACTACAGACATCATGACAGCTGTTCAATGCTCTGTGAACATAGTAAAGGCTGTAAGACGTAACATGGATAGCTGCAATAGAAACCATGAAGCCATGGCCTGCAGGAAAGAACACAGCAAGTATTATGGAAGCATCTGCACACCAGAATTCATCTAACAACTGCAAGAAAGGTGTCCGGCTAAAGAAAATCTGCCTCATCAAATTCCATCTGACCCATGCAAGCATGGAATAGTGTATGCTAGAAGGATGATGGCAATGATGATAAATCAGCATGACAACATATAACAGGAGATATATATCTTCAAACTACAAGTACAATCCATCTACCCAGTTTCACCCATAAAGAAGGTTTGACCCAAGACTATGGAAAATAACACTTATTCTAGATGCCATGCAGTGGAATCAAAACTGGAACTTCATGGTTGCAAAGTAAACTTTTTAACCAATTGTCCATATGAGATTTCTTAGCAACAAAATTGATACATTCTGTCTCAATGACATATAGTAATTCATGACTAAAGGTCACTATTTTAAAAACTGTTTCTTTTTAATGGTGCTCATGGGTCAGTAAATCCTTACCATTATTCCTTGACTTAGCAAAAATTGTTCTATGAAGTGTTAGGATCACAGATTTACTACAGTAAATACTTCATAACCAACAAAAGGCCATTCATGTCGGTCATACTAATTCGACTGTCCATTTATTTTATATCACATTCTGTGAACCATAATATACTAGATTACAGACACCTAATGAATCAATCACTAATTCACAAGGAATTGTTTGTGTAGAACAAATATCATACAGAGTACTTCGATTTTAAAGTTGTAAATTTTTAGTTTTCTCACTAATGTTTACATCTTTCATGTATGTATACACTAACACACACAGTAGGATTGGTGCAGGAGTGGCTGTGTGGTAAAGTAGCTTGCTTACCAACCACATGGTTCCAGGTTCAGTCCCATTACATGGCACCTTGGGTAAGTGTCTTCTTCTATAGCTTCAGGTCGATCAAAGCCTTGTGAGTGGATTTGGTAGACAGAAACTGAAAGAAGCCCATCATGTGTGTGTGTGTGAGTGTGTGTGCGCGCGCGCGCGTCTGTGTTTGTCCCCCCACCATCATTTGACAACCGATGTTGGTGTGTTTACGTCCCCGTAACTTAGCAGTTAAAAGAGAACAATAGGATAAGTACTAGGCTTACAAAGAATAAGTCCTGGGGTAGATTTGTTCAACTAAAGGTGGTGCTCCAGCATGGATACAGTCAAATGACTGAAACAAATAAAAGAATAAAACTCCACTCACACAGTATTGATCAACCTGAGGCCATGTTAAAAGACATTTGCCCAAGGTACCACATAAGAGAGAACCACATAAATGAGAAGTCGTTGCCAGTGCCGCTGGACTGGCTCCCGTGCAGGTGGCACGTAAAAAACACCTTTTTGAGCATGGCCGTTGCCAGTACCATGTGACTGGCCCTTGTGCCGGTGGCACGTAAAAGCACCCACTACACTCTCGGAGTGGTTGGCGTTAGGAAGGGCATCCAGCTGTAGAAACTCTGCCAGATCGGATTGGAGCCTGTGCAGCTTTCTGGCTTGCCAGTCCTCAGTCAAATCGTCCAACCCATGCTAGCATGGAAAGCGGACGTTAAATGATGATGATGATGATGATGATACGTACCTACATCCTTGATTCCTTGCTAGTTATTTTCTCCGTTACATTTCTCAGTTTTGTTTATGTACATGGAATATTATTTTTGATACTTGAAAGTAAATATGTTTTCTCAGTATGCATTCCACAATATCAACATTTCATTGATAAGGAATTTGATTAAAAAAAAAAACTGCCAATGAAAAGGGTAAACAGGAAAGAAACAAGTGAGATATCAATCCATTCTGCTGCTAATATATCTGAACAGCCACTGTTGCCTAACTAGATTATTTGATAAGTCTCCTATGAAGGGAAGAGATGACTGTAACAACATTAACCATCAACCTACATTTTGTAAATGTTCAGTTAGACTGGATCTTCACTTTGTGTTGTGATCTCTATTTTCTATTTTACCCTTTTACACTGTCAATTCAGAGAAAGTGTTGCCCATTGCACAGTACAATACCAGTAACCACATACATAATTACAACTGTTCAAAAGGTTAATGTTATTTTCACTTGGTCATAATGTCTCATCAATAAAATCAGGATCAATAGGTGTTTTAGTTACAAAGATACAAGTGTGGCTGTTTGATTCAGAAGCCCATTTTGCAACCGTATAGTTTCAGGTTCAGTCCCACAGTGTTGTACCTTGGGTAAGTACCTTGAATGAATTTAGTAGCTGGAAACTGTGTGGAAGCCTGTCATAAATAAATATATCATCATCATCGTTTAACGTCCGCTTTCCATGCTAGCATGATATATATATATATATATATATATATATATATATATGTATACGTGTGTGTTTGCTATGTGTATATATATATATGTATATATATATATATAAAACATACTTAGAAGAGGATGCATGGCGTTCAATCATATAATAATATAAATAATATATATATAAGCATATATACATACGTATAATGTACATACTTACATCTATACGTATATACATATGCATATGTGGGCACAGGACATCATGAAATGTGTACAACAAAAAATATGAAGTACCAGTGCATGGAATATGAACTATTTTTTCGAACAACGCAAAATGGAAAACAAGACAAACAACATAAAGAACGACCCTTCATCAGTTGTTGGCTGTTTTTCTACTCTTGTATTTCGAGCATTTCACAACAAGATATGCTTTTGATAAAACAGTTGTTCCCACAAAGCAAATTAAATAAAATTTGGGATTTTGCAGAGGGTCAAAATTGGTAACAAAAACAGGACAGTGAAAACAAACAGGAAGGGTTGCTAAGACTAAACGAGGTTGTGGTGGCGAACGCGTAAGTCAAGCTTGGACAGGAGACAAACAGGATCAAGGAAGATGTGCTCTTGTCTGTCTCCTGTCCAAGCTTGATTTACGCGTTCACTACAACAACCTTGTTTAGGCTTAGCAAACCTTCCTGTTTGTTTTCACTGTCCTGTTTTTGTTATCAATTTTGACCCTCTGCAAAATCCCAAATTTTATTTAATTTGCTTTGTAGGACCAACTGTTTTATCAAAAGCATATCTTGTTGTGAAATACTCGAAATACGAGAGTGGAAAAACAGCCATCAACAGTTTATGTGGTTTATGTCTTTATGTTGTTTGTCCTGTTTTACCATTTGTGTTTTAAGTTGTTCGAAAAAATAGTTCATACTAGCAGTATAGCCTGGCGTTGCCTGGGATTAAATTAGATTATTAAGCTAATCAAGCGCTTTGTTTCAAACCTAACTAAGTAACACTGACATCAAATTTGAGCGAAATCCATTGAAATTGGAAAAACGTTTGGCTGAAAATGGGTTGCAGACAATTTGATTGGGAAATCCCATAAGGAATTGGTAAATCACTTTTTCCACTCATAGAGGGTATTTGCTTGACTAAACCCTTTGAGTCAGTATCTAAGCATGACTCCAGTCCAATGACTGAAACAAGTAAAGAAAGTCAAATCATTCAGTTCATGCAACTTTCTAAAAGGAAGAAGAGATTTCCTAAGCCTGTTGCCATGGATTTATATATGCAAAATTTTATAACTGCTAAATGCTAGAAATATTATCATTAGACAAACTTGAAATACATTGAAATAGAGGAAAACAAGACGCTAGGAGACTAACACTCATTTCACTACACTGTATTAGAAGGACACATTGAATGAGCTTGAAATATCATGGTGTGAAAAGACTAGTAAAATTAAGATTTTGAAATAAAATTGAAATGAATGTAGGTTTACACCTCAGTGCCTTTCCTGTTTCAAATCACTGAACCATAAAATGAGAATGGCTCTTTTTTCACTAAGATAAACTAAAGTACACAGAGTAAAGTGTATCAGCTAATATCACAATGAAGTAGTTGTGGTGAGCTTTAGACCCAGTAGACAGAAGTTCAGGATGTATATTAGATTTTGCCATTGTACCTTACAAAAGGGGAAAAAAAAAAAAAGCATAATAAAATCAACCAAATTGCCCTCTGTAACAATGCTGATAGTTGCAGAAAGATTTCAATAGCATACAGTTTCGTATGCAGATTATCTGATGGTGAGGAAGGGAGGGGGTCACTGCATAGTCCATGGAAAGTAGAATAGTACAATGGTTTCACAAAGTGCTGATGCAAATGTGATGGATAGAAGTGTGATGTACCCGATATCTAAGGAGTTCTGAGGAGTAGGAACCATTCTAGTAATGATAGGGAAGAAATAGAGAGAACATAATGTGGTAATGGGTTAATAATTGCAGTGTGTTTGTGAGTGAAGGTTTAGTAAACAGTAAGACGATTTGAGTGAAGAATTCACAATAAAAAGTTTATATGTGTACCAACTGCTTCATCTCATACATGCTAGGCATATTCTAATGTACCAGTACTTAGACTTGGCAGAGTGTCTGTAATTCTTCAACACTAGTATTTTCTTGTCCTAAAGAGAAAACAGCCTTTTTATTATGCAGTTCTACTAATGTGTTCCAGTCATGAAAGAACAGAGATTATGGAAGAAGATTTGCAAATTTTTGTAAACATTTTAGTTGGGTATTGATTAGTGAGAGAGGCAGTGTTTAATATAGGGAGGTAACACTTATGTCCACTTAAACATGGATGTTCTGTTAGAACAAACTATACTGCAGCAGTTACCATAAGAGAAACTGTCCTGTTGTTTTGACATGGCCAATGAGCATTTCTCTCATGGTAACTACTGCAGTATAATTTGTTCCAACAGAACATCCATGTTTAAGTCTGCATGTAAAATACACCATTTTGAGTGTGGCCGTTGCCAGTACCGCCTGACTGGCCTTCGTGCTGGTGGCACGTAAAAGCAGCCACTACGCTCTCAGAGTGGTTGGCGTTAGGAAGGGCATCCAGTTGTAGAAACTCTGCCAAATCAGATTGGAGCCTGGTGTAGCCAACTGGATCACCAGTCCTCAGTCAAATCGTCCAACCCATGCTAGCATGGAAAGCGGACGTTAAATGATGATGAAACTGTAGTGTTCTAAGTGAGTTTCCTTGATATTTGAAGTAACTGAGCAAGATTTTAGTCGAGTTAACCACAGTTTGCATTAATGTTAATGAACATTTCTATTTTGTTGTTGCTCCAGCTAATATTCTAAATGCTCTCAGATATATTGAATATTTACTATTGATGTTAGCCAAAAGGTTGAATATTTAAACACATTCCAGGTACACACATGGATTTGTGATTAAGAAGTTTTCTTCTCTTCTCAATAAAGTGATTTCAACTTCAGACTCACAGTGCAGTAACCTTGGGTAAGTGTCTTCTCTAATAGCCTTGTGAGTGAATTTAGTAGATGAAAATATCGAGTGTGAGTATGCATGAATGTGTGTGTGAGTGTGTGCAAATATGTGCGTGCATGTATAAATGCATCTGTGTATAGGAGAGGAGGAATTATTAAAGCAGAAAATATTTTATCAAAAACTATCACAGATATCAGAACCAGTAAATTCTTTACAAAGTTCTACAGTTGATCTCATGGATTAGGTGCAGATTTGGTGTGTGGTAAGAAGTTTGCTTACTATCTACATAGTCTAGGTTCAATCCCACTGTGTGGTACCTTGGACCAGTGTCTTCAGCTATAGCCATGGGCTGATCAAAGCCTTGCATGTGGATTTATTAGACGGAAACTGAAAGAAGATCATGCATGCATGTATGTGTGTGTGTGTTTGTATCCCCTTGTTTTGACATTGCGTGATAGTTGAAATTGGTGATCAACAGCATACAATCAATGTCATTTAGACATTGGGCCTCACTGAGGAAATTACAAGGAAGCAGCGGTGACGATTAGTTGTACTTGGTAAGATGCATCAAGCTAAGTAAAATCGCTGTCTCTCGCACATACAAGCTTGTCCTTTCAGGTGCCAGAACCACATAATATGCACCCATGACTGTGTTGTTGTACATGCACCCATGCTGGTACAGTGTAGAAACACCTGTGCCAGTAGCACATAAAAAGCACCCAGCACACTCTATTAAGTGGTTAGCACTAGGAAGGGCATCCAGCTGTAGAAACTTTGCCATAACAGACAAGTGGAGTTTTGACTGCTCCCAGATGGCCAACTTCATGTCAAACCATCCAACCCATGCCAGCAAGGAAAACAGACATTACATGACGATTATATCTAACATTTCTCTAATATTCACCTTTCTCTAAGTTGAAGGTATTCCTTGACACATCTTCCTCACTACCCTCCTTTTTTTTTCCAACTGGGGTAACCATGCATCTCCCTTATAACAGGACATCTGTTTCTGTCCCTCTATCATACTTTAACCTTTCATCACTTGGCACAAAGCCAAGTCTCTCAATATTACACCCACTTCAATTGAGAGGTTTTGTCTTGCAAGTTACTTGGTGACCTCGGTGCCACGTAAAAAAAAAGTGCCCAGGAACACTCTGAAAAGTAGTTGGTATTATGAAGGAAACTATGCTAAAACAGACATTGAAGCTTGGAGCAGTTTTCTGGCTATCCAGCTCTTGTTGAACTGTTCAACCCATGCCAGCATAGAGAACTGACATTAAATGATGACAGCAATTATGATGACAATGATGATGAAAATGACTAGTAAAGATTATTTATAATGGAATATCACTAATATGGCATTCAGCCACAACAACGTGAATATCAGTCTATGTTTACTCAGTAACATTTGTTACATGTCAGAATGCTCTATAAGTCAGTGGTACACCAGACATGCAAAAGAAACATCTGTTGCCACAAGAGATTTAAGAGTTTCCTTAGTTCTTATCATTGGCTTCTAACTTTTATCTTTTACTAGTTTCTTTCAGGCATTAGGCTGTGGCCATACTAGAGTACCACATCAAAGAGTTTTGTCGATCAAATTGATGTTTTTTGAGGTTCTTTTAAAAAATTTTTTGAAAGTCTGGCATTTATTCAATCAGTTCCTTTTTGCTAAACCACTAAGTTATAGGACTGTAAACAAACCAACACTAGTTGGGAAGTGGAGGTGGGGGAGACAAAGGCAAAGATACACACACACAGATGTACGTACATACATACATGCACACATGTATGTGTGTGTGTGTGTGTGTGTGTGTGTGTGTGTGTGCGCGCGCTTCTTTCAGCTTCCATCAACCAAATTCACTAACATGGCTTTGGTCAACTTTGGGCTATAGTAAAAGGCACTTACCAGACAACCACACCTATGCCTATGTTAGTAAGACTCTCACTTTCAATGTCCTTTGCAGATATATAATAAAAAGTTGAGTCATTTTTTTTTTTTTTTGCTCTCTTTTGAAAGCACAATTCCAACTAACAGATACTTTAGTCAATTAATTGGTAAGATTTAGAACTCAAACAGGAATTATAGAGACTCCATATTTAGTATTTCAAGAATAATAACAATACTGACATTATCCATTTCTACTTCAGTCCAAGGACTCAAGATTTGAACTTGTAATTAATTACAAGCTGATATAACACTTGCTACGCCTTTCTCCATAGTTTCGAGCTGATTAACCATGATGCCTATTTACAACTGGAAAGACTGAACCAGCAAGAGATGTGTTTTTGCCAATATACCTCTTGTTGCAGATCACATCACTGGAACAATATTTATATTCAACAGTTACCATATTTCATCCTTAGCTGAGGCAGATCAGTGAAAGACAGGTGGCATGCCCTCTTAATATTTGGATATCTAATGTTAATGAATAGCATTTAGTTAACTCTCTTGGGACACCTGGGCCGATTGATCAACCCAAGTGATACAAACTGAAAGGACTTTGAGTCCAATCCATCAGCCCAATGAAACAAAAGTTGTGTATGGTTGGTTTTGAAGTATAATAGCCAATCAGAGATCATCTTCCAGTACATATTTTTGTTTTGTTTTTGTATTATTCTATTTACCAATATAGTGTTGTTTTAGGTTTTCTTATTGTGATAGACGTATTGTACTGTTTATAAATTTTCGTAATATATATAGTTTTACATACAAATAAAGTAGTTTTAGGCACTTTATCCTTTGTTTTCTATATGTGCCCATCAATTTCAATCTCAAGAGAAAAAATTTGGGTCTTTTTGGCTACACATACCAAAACACCATGTGTCTGAAAATGGTTAAAATACCAGCACTAATAGCACAAATGAAAATATCCCAATTAACAGAACCATTTCAACATAGACAGTCAAAATGTTAAGGAGTGGCTGTATATAGGCGTAGGAGTGAGTAGCTTGCTTACCAACCACATGGTTCCGGGTTCAGTCCCACTACGTGGCACCTTGGGCAAGTGTCTTCTACTATAACCTCAGGCCAACCAAAGCCTTGTGAGTGGATTTGGTAGACGGAAATTGAAAGAAGCCCGTCGTGTATATATATATATATATATATATAGAATAAATGGGTTAATAGAAACCAATGTAGCAAAGAACACAAAATAACTGTGGTTTAGTTCCTGTTTTTAAGGCAGGAACTCCTTGAAATTTTGGATATTTGAGTATATTTAAGAATTTAAGGAATGGAGAAAACGCATGTTATAATTGCATACTTTATTCCTACATATGTTTCAAAGGATTACAACCTGTGTGATCCATAGGGATCTTTGATATTAAAATTGTAACCTTCTCATCAGGGAAAGCATGGGAATCATCTTAAATGTAAGACATAATGACCGATTATGAAAACAATAGATGGATAAGGTTATGACTTGATTCATTTGAAAATGAATCAAGAGAATTGGACGCTGCCGGATAGTGGTTTGGACAACACATACCTATAAATGTGTGAGAACGTACATGCATACATAAATACATATACACAAAGACACACATACATGCATATTGACACACACACACACACACACACATATATATATATATATACATACATATGTGCACCTGTATATATATATATATATATATATATATATATATATATATATATATATATATACACACACACATATATATATACACTCATACATCCACATTTATACATATGCACATACGTACCTACGCATATACAAATATACACATGTGTGCATGTCCCCATATACACATATGTATCCATTTATATATATACACATGTATAAATAGAAATATACACATACACATAGCTATACATCTACGCCTATTACCTAATAAAATAAACAGATACGCATATACATATACATACATGTATACATACGTAAACACACGCATGCACATACATACATACATACATACAAATACATATACATATATATATATATATATATATATATATATAAAAGAAAAAGAACTCAAGTGTTTTCATATATACATACATACACATACCCATATACATACATCCACATATCCATATATATGTGTGCATGTATACATATATATATGTGTACACACACACACATACACATATATACACATACACACATATACACATACATATACACACACAAACACACATATATATATGTATGCATGTGCATGTGTATGTTTGTGTGTCTGTGTTTGTCCCCTCAACATCACTTGACAACCGATGCTGGTGTTTTTTAAGTCACCGTAACTTAGCAGTTCGGCAAAAGAGACCGATAGAATAAGTACTAGGCTTACAAAGAATAAGTCCTGGGGGACAATTTGCTCAACTAAAGGCGGTGCTCCAGCATGGCCACAGTCAAATGACTGAAACAAGTAAAAGAGTAAACTATGTTAGACATTAAATCAGAATCCAGCTTGCATTGCATTCCATTAACACGACTACAAATAATAATAATAATAATGGTGGTTTTAAATTCTGGAACAAGGCCAACAATTTTAGGGGAGGGAGTAAGCTGATTGCATCAATTTACCCCCACCCCCAATACTCAACTGGAACTTATTTTAAGACCCTACCCACAAAAGGGAAAAGATAAAGTCATCCTAGGCAGAATTTGAACTCAGAATGAAAAGAGCCAGAAGAAATGCTGCTAAGCATTTTGCCCAACATTAACAATTCTGCTCGCTCACTGCTTTTATTACTTTCTTATTTTGGCACCACAAGACCAGCTATTTTAGGAGAGGGATAAGTCAATTACATAAATCCCAGTGCTCAACTGGTACTTATTTTAGCAACCCTGAAAGGATGAAAGGCAAAATCAACCTGGTAGAATTTGAACTCAGAACATCAAGACAGGCAAAATGCTGGTAAGCAGTTTGTCCAGTGCACTAAAGATTCTGCCAGCTCACTGCCTTAACAATAATAATAATAATAATTCTTTCTACTTAGGCACAAGTCCTGAAATTTTGTGAAGCTGGGACTAGTTGCTCACATCAACCCCAGTTCTTAACTGGTACTTATTTTATCAACCCAGGTCTGAAATGATGGAAGGTAAAATTGGCCTT
This sequence comes from Octopus bimaculoides, assembly GCF_046866305.1. Classification (NCBI taxonomy): domain Eukaryota; kingdom Metazoa; phylum Mollusca; class Cephalopoda; order Octopoda; family Octopodidae; genus Octopus; species Octopus bimaculoides. The sequence continues at coordinate 100,114,961 of NC_142929.1, forward strand.
AGCAGAATCGGAATTCAGAACATAAGAGACAGAATAAATGCCAGTAAGCATTTTCTCTGGCATGCTAATGATTCGGCCAGCTCACTGCTTTAAAAACAAGAAACCTAATACCATACTTTGATGTTTGCCCAGTTGTAGCCTCCCACACATATCTTTCTAATCTACAAGTACCAATTAATTTCTATTGAGTTATTTAAGAGAGACTACAGATTCCCCAGTCACTTGTTGAATTACTTGATTTATTTATTTGGTAAAATAACAAATTGAAATAATATAAGTTGAATAGGTATTTACTGATGAGAATTATATTGAGATTTCCCAAATGTGCTATTATACTAATTACATTGATTGGAATGGTACACCTCACAATTAGATCATAGATTGGAGTCTGTAGTGATGAATTAATATGCATCCATTATATAATCAGCAACATAAATAATCTAGAAGAAAAAATACTACTCACTGAGTTTTTTCTTCACCCTCATCCATCACTTTTTCATAAGCAATGAGTTTCTCAATTTCTTTCATAGTATTGTAAATCCCAGAGGCATGTTCTCTGAAAGGTTTAAAATGTACAACATACAGATACAAAGAATGCCAATGCATTATACCATACAAATACACAACAAAAATCAAATAAATTCCATTATAAAAATATGGTTTCCTACAAAATATGTTGTGGCAGTTCTGACTCTTCAACATCATCATGTTCTTCAGTCCTGCAGTAAAATAAAAAGAAAATATGTAAGACTTCATTAAAGACCAAGATACATTATTATTATCATCATCATTATTATTATTATTATTATTATATTATCATTCCTTAAAGGCTGAAAGCTTTGCATATGGCACAAAACACAGTCTGAAGCTGTGTAGGTAGATGAATGGCAGCATAACATCACCATCACTAGTGATCACTCCAAACACCATGATGTTGACTGGATGTTTGATTTTTATCACTCTCAGTACATGTTTTGGGGACACGACAAGCCAACAGTTGTTCTGTGTGTTCGCCATCTGATCCTGACAGAAAATTTTCTTGTCTGAGAAAAACCAAAGCATTTTCAGTTGGAGGGCATGCTTGAGTTTGTTCAAAAGCTTCGTAGCACGGTCTTTCCTCTTGTCCTAGAATGGCTTGGGATAAGAATTGGCACTTTCTCATCTAGCATGAGGAATACTGAATCTCTTCATGCACTACCTGCCTGATAAGAAATGCACACACTCCCATGTCCCTGGTGATAGACCTGACTGACTTGGAGAGATTGTTGTCAATCATGGCCTGAATCTCACCAACAAATTCAGGAGTTCTTTTCTTATCAGAACAATCAGAGTGAGTTTTCCGAGCTGCCATACCTTCATAATCACCATTAGATTCATCCAACTCTTTCCAAATCCTGTGCACTGTCCTCAAATTGACACCCAAACACTCTGAAATATTTGTATTGGAGCTTCTGATGCGAATGCCAGGCAGTATATAGCATGTCGTTTCCAAATTTCTGGCAAAATGCATTGTGTCGTGGTACTGTGTTTCTCACAGACGGTGCCAAACTGACCCTACTATACTGTGTAGTTGACAAAATCGAAAACAAACAATGTACATGCACAAAATAAAAAATATAAAATGGCGACAATCTACCCCATTTACAAGGTTGGGAGGGGACACACAATTTTGAGGTCTTTAGCTAAGGGAGGGGACACACAATTTTGAGGTCTTTAGCTAAGGGAGGCAACTCTGCCTGAAACACACTTCTGTGTGTTTTGTTGTGGTGAAGAAAATACTTTTTCTCACAATATTTTCCACAATAATTTTTAAAGAAATCTGGACATCTTTCTTACTGCTAACCATTCAACTTCAAATTACAGTTGTTAATTGTTAGAAGTCAAGTAGACTGAGATGTACATATAGTGTCATTGTATAGAATGAAAATTCAATACAAAGTTTTGAACTCATCTCGTGGTTAGTAATCCATTACCTTAAATTTGAAGCCATTAGGTCTTTAAACATTATTTTACTGGGTTTAGTCTTTCGACTGTCACCATGATGGGGTATCAACTTCAAAAATTTAATTGATCATACTGACCTCAGTACATATTTCAACCTAGCATTTATTTTATAGATCTCTGCTTGATAAACTGCTAACTTTGAGGCATAGTGGGACACAATACTCGATTTAATAACAAATGTAAAAACACACACAAACACACACACACATTAGGTGCAGGAATGACTATGTGATTGAGAAGTTTGCTTCCCAACCACATGGTTCCAAATTCAGTGCTTCTGCATGGTACCTTGGGCAAGTGTTTTCTACTATAGCCTTAGGTCAACCACAGATTTGTGACTGAATTTTGTAGACTGAAACTACATTATTGTTCATCAGAAAATGACCAATAAACATGTTTATAAAGATGAGTCATTTGCTTCATATTCCTCGTGTGCCGATTCTGCCCATAAGAAAGGAACAAATAATACATTGTGGCTGAAGGTCATAACACCTGGGCAACACCAGGGTGTAATGCTAGTGTGTGTGTGTGTGTGTGTGTGTGTGTGTGTGTGTGTGTGTGTGTGTACATGCAAATACATATACACATACATGTAACTTAATTGGTTCCTGATAGCAACTCAAGTTTCATATTCAATGAAGACATTTGATTACATTTAGGATAAAAACCAAAGCCTGATCCTCTATTCATCAAATATCTCTGCTTGAACATGAAACTCAGAGTATATCAAAAACATTCATACACTCTGAAATGAATTAAGACAACAAATTTCAATGTAAACACTAAACATGTAAACTTCATGACTCAAACTGTTTTATTCGACACACATATACAATACCGTCTCATTAGCTGACTATTTGACTAAAAGAAGCCATTGCAAGCTATTAGAAAAAATACAGTATACAAAATAAAATTAACCAGAAGATATACGAGTTAAATAGACAAGAAGAAAAAAAAATAAAATAAAATGCCACTGGATCGATAGATACATAATCATATGCATACTTACACACAGGCACGCGCACATGCGTATATGCAGAGAGAACTGTAATAGTTTGTTCTGGTTAATGGAGGAGGTGAAGTTAATTTTTCTAAATAAGGAGTTGGCTGCGATCAACTTATTTTTGTGAAATGAAATATAAAACTAAAATAATGCATGTATGTACCTTACTGTAAGTAATTGTCATCACTGCAACCCTAACACTACTATGTCCATCAACAACAAATATACAACACCACCACCTCCACCACTATTTACACTTCTCATATCGTTTATTTTTCCCAGCAAAGATAAGAAATAACAAATATAAGACCAAGTGAAATCTATCATGGTTTAAAAACAATAAAAAAAAATTTAATTTACTGATCTAGATATTTTATTTTTCTAAAAAATATGGTTTAATTATCTATTTTAAATGGTCAACAGGCTTCCTTAGCAAAAAGGGTTAGCAAATAATCTGGATCTATATCCTACCACCATTTCAAAGAGACAATCATTGAGACACTTGACTCAGGCTGACCTATTTATCTAGATGGTACACAGATGTTATGGATTATTATCGCTGTTAATAATAGGTATAGGAAGTAATTGAAAACTATTTTATTGGTTCAGTATTGCCTACATAACTGGAAAATTACTCGTGTTTTCCCAAAATAATCCTGTAGATGCTTTTTTATTTGCAGGTTCTCTGGAGTTATCTTTCACTTGATCATCTCAACCATATTTATTAGCATTGGAGAGATGGAAGACAGATTTTACACTGGCAGAATTAATATGAGAGAGAGTTAAGCAATGTAAAGTGTAGGTGTCTGATTGCTGTGCTGCTATCACTGAAACATAATCATAAAACTATACCTCGAAAATGGATGTTAAATGAACATGATATATATATATATATATATATATATGGGAGAATATACAAAAAATAACAACAGACGAGGACAGGTGGTGTAAATAACAAAAGTATATATTAGTATGACGCTCGGGAATACGGAAAGTCTTTGACGTTTCGAGCTACGCTCTTCAACAGAAAGAATACGGAGACAAGGAGAAAAACACGGAGAAAAAAAAATTGAATAGTGTTCAGTCAACGGTCAATCATAATATATATATATATATATATATATATAAATGGTGTTTTTTATGTGCCACCTGCACAGGAGCCAGTCCAGCAGCACTGGCAACGACCTCGCTCGAATGCTTTTTTCATGTGCCACCAGCACAAGTGCCATTAAGGCGATGCTGGTAACGATCACACTCAAATGGTGCTATTTATGTGCCACTGGCATGGAAGCCAGATAGCTACTCTGGCAATGATCATGCTCGGATGGTGCTTTCAGCGCTCCAGTGGCACAGGTGCCAACACACAAACATATATACATATTTACCTATTTACCTCTATGAACATACATACGTGTGTGTCTGTGTGTGCGTGTGTGTATATGTGCGCACAAACGCAGGGAAAGCATTATAAATGTAATGGTGA